>NC_041387.1:222207002-222246043 GCF_002162155.2 Triticum dicoccoides | reverse complement strand
GCTGGGACCAACCTTGGTGGGAGGCTGACTTGTGGGCCTACTAAGTTGACTGGGACGGAGCCCTTTGTCAACTTTAGTCAATATATGAACGATTCTAGCTCCAGTGACCGTACGATGTCCACCCAACGACCGTAGTGCTTCTTCAACCTTTGGTCTTCTTGCTCCAGCCGCCCAAAGCAGTGCCGGTCGTGCCGCCTGCTCCTGCCGCCCATGGCCGGTTGTGATGCCGCGGAGGCCTCACCGCCCCCTACTACTCCCACCACTGGCCAGGCCATCCCTCTACGCACACACACCCCCTGTTATTCTGTGGCGACGGCAGCCTCACACCACAGCCGAACGAGTGAACCCTCATACTCCTCTACGCGTGGGCATCCACTGCCGTGTCTTCCCTGGCTCCGCATCGTCCCCTTCCTAGGCCTCGCTGTCGTCCACCGGACTGGTGCTGTCAGAGCAGCTGGTCAACATGGTCAAGGAATGGCTTCCATCGGACGTGGACTGTACGTGGAGAGGCTGACAGCTGGGTCCATGACCGCAGCAAGGAAGTGCCTCCTTTTTACGCGCAAAATAATTATTCCTCCACCTGACAGTGGGGACCCACCGGACGGGCCACCGTATTTAGCGAAAAAACATTTCCCCCTGTCTGCTGGGACCCACCAATTACATCTTCGCACGCAAGGAAGTGCGTCCAAAAAAAAAACGATTCGCCCCCTGACTGCTGGGACCCACCAGCTACATCTTCGCACGCAAGGAAGTGCCTGACAGTCGGGACCCACCTGGTCGAAGCGTACGTAGCATTGTCATTCTGATCGCGAATGTGTACGTACATATATACTGGTGGATGTAGAGGCGTGCATGTGTCGTAGTAGAGGCGCGCACGTAGCATGTACACGTATGTACAGCGGCGAGGGTGCAAGAAATAAAATACGGCCACGTACGCACTTACGGGCAGGGTCTCTAACGCCTATCATGCATACTTACAGGGCTGGGTCGGAACGGAGAAACAGTGTCGTCGTCGTGTTCATGGGGAGCCAACTGGCTAGGTCGGAACGGAATGCGTGGTCGTGTTCATCAGGAGGGCTTGGACGGAACAGGCGATGGAAACGAGGCCTGGCGTACCACACAATGGAGGAAATGGCCTTGTGTTCGACCGACCACGTTCAAAACGGGTTCCTATTGATCGGGAGGGGCCTGGCGTACCGCAAAACGGAGGAAACGGACCTCCTACGGTCGAAACGGGGGTCCTGTTGATCGGTAGGGGTGTGGCGTACCGCAAAACGGACGAATAGGACTTGTGTTGGAGCGCTACGGTCAAAATGGGGGGGGGAGGGGTGTGGCGTACCGCAAAACGGGACTCCACGGGATACTGTTCATCTCCACCGACGACTTCCTCCAGCCTCCACGGGCTACCGTCGACCTCCTCCAGCCTCCACGGGCTCCTGTTCATCCAGCCTACACCGTGCGCTACTCCACCGGCTACTGTTCAACCACCCCTCCACGAGCACCCCTCCACCGTCTACTGTTCATCCAGCCCTCCACACCACGGGGTCTTGTTCAACCACCCCTCCACGGCCACCCCTCCACCGTCTACTGTTCATCCAGCCCTCCACACCACGGGTTCCTGTTCATCCAGAGGCAACGCCACCACTCACTGTTAATCCAATCGATTGGCTTTAATTAGCAGCAGTAGGGAAGGAATCGCTCCATCGGGTTCAGTTAACAGCCATCGATCGATCGCTCGGGTTCAGTAACGCGTAGCATGCAGTGCAATCTCTCGGGTTCAGTTAGAGCCAACGCCTTGCACACACGCGCGTAGCTGTACGAGAGAAACGCGCATCGCTCCGCCCCCGACCTCCCACCGTAACCGGCAACGCCCCAAAATTTTCCTCCCCCTCGCTTCTACCACGGTTTTTTCCTTCATGGACGGCCCAAAAAATGTCATGCAGCTGCGTCTCCGGCCCGCCCAGGACGAAAAGCCCATTTTCTGTCATGATTTTTTGTCATAGAAGTAGGATCCCACCACATCTATGATGATACCGGGTTTTGTCACAATTATCTTCACAGACGTGTCATATGTATGACAGAAATTTTTTTCATTCGGCCCAAAATTTCACGGATGTGTCTTTTTTTTGTAGTGAAGGTCACCTCCGAGTCGCGCTCCTCTTCTTCCTCTTCCTCTCCTCCTCCGCGGGAGTCGCCCGAGGACACATCCACGGGCGTCGTTGCCCCCTGGGCCACAGGAGGCACCGCCGGCACCAGGTCGCGGCCATCAAAAGTGCGCATAGCAACCACCACCTGTGCCCAGTCCTCACGGAGGAACAAGGGGGCATGGGCCCCCTCTGAACATTCCTGGTCGTCTCTAACCAAGAGGCAAAGAGCTGAGGCCAGTTCATCGTCAGCAAGAGTCACCGTATTCAGGCAGAGCTTGTCGTCTGCATCCCCAAGCATCCATAAGGTGTGCGAGTGCGCCTAAAGCGGAGCCACCCGCTGCGTCAGGAACTCCCTCAGGAGTGTGACCCCTGTCAGCTTCGCCACCTTCACGTTGCCCGGCTTCAAGTCGGCGTTCATCTTCTCCGGCACAAACTTCGCCCGATCGTCAGCAAGCTTCGCGCGAGACCACCCTTTGTTAGGTTAGGGCGCCTCCGTTGGCAGCACCAACCGGGGGTGGACACACTTGGCGTTCACCATGACCCACTTAGTCTGGAAGATCTCGGCCCTCTTCCCGGCCTTCGAGATCACGTTGTCCTTGCCGTATGTGATGAAGTTGGCGCACGCCAAGGTGTGTTTGCCGTTGATTCGGACCGAGAAGAAGTGGCGCAGCAGAGCCATGGATGGCATCACCCCAACATGCGCCTCGCAGTAGTAGGAAAAAATCAACAAGAGGAGAACGGAGTTGGGATGGAGATGAAGGGCCTGCAACCTATAATGGTGAAGGACGACATAGAAGAAGTCGGAGAAGGGAGGAACCAGGACTGCGACGATGGCGTTTATGAAGAAGGGGTAGAAGGTGCTCCCCTTAGCCTCCGGCTCGGCGGAGCCAACCCGGAGTTCAGTCTCCCCCTTCTCGCTGCCTTCCACCGCCGACATCAGGCGCGTGGCGGCGAGATTCTTCTCCGACACATTGTGGGCGTCCAGGGCCGGCGCATACCAAGCCGGCAGCGCCTCAACATTGACCTTGCGGGGCGCCATCGCTCGCTGAAAGGGAAGGAGTGGGGCAGATCTGGAGATTTCGGAAGCAAGGAATCAAGGAAGGGGATCTGGAGCATGGCGAAGGAGAGTAATGAAGGCAAGCCTTGCCCGCGCCAACCTTTTGTTAGTCAGGCAGTTGCCGAGGCAGCATGGGGAAGCGGAGGCGCCCACATCTAATCAGTCACCATGTGGCAACCTAAGCCGCAGGCTGTTGGGCTCCGCGGCGCTCCGCACTTGCCCTTTGGCTTCGCTGCTAAGCCAAGTCCGAGCACGCCTTGGTCCCGGGGGCTACTATCGGCGTTCTGGGAACGGGGGTCCCCAGGCTTGCCTGCCTCCGGCCTGCAGCGTGGCTTAACCAGTGGCCCAGTACGGCCCGTCTTCATCAACCAACACTCAAGACCCTCGCGGGGGGCCAAGCCTCACGGGGCGGACAACCCAAGGCCTCCTCAGGTGTGGACTCACCAGGCAGGCTCGCAAGGAGGCGGAGAAATCAAGCAAAGGGGTACCTCGCAAGGTTCCCGTGATGCAAGCCATGACGATCAAGATCAGGCGGGTGCTAGGCGGGCGCCAGCCTGCGCAGTGTTCTCGTTTCCTCTTTGGTGCAAAGGGGGCAAGCGCAGGTGTGGAGTACCGAGGCATCAGGCAAAGGTTTCCATATCGGTGCAACAAGACCAAGACCGGTAGGACGGCAGGACGGAGGTCACCGTGGAGCCCAAGACGGCATCATCACCAGCACCTTTGGCAGGCGAAGACCACCTTTAGTCAGGATAGCTTGTACTTGCTGTCCCCTTTCAAAATGGCCGTTGTTGGATCCCTTCCCGCTCAATATTTGGGAAAAGGACCATGGCCTCTATAAATAGTGCTATCCACCATAGTAGAAGGAAGCAGTTAAGTTCATCTACACACCACACCATCCCAAGAACACCTCCCCTCGCGAGGATGTTCTTCCCCTATACTATTCATCGTCAGCCCAAGAGGCAATCCATCACCACACACAGGAGTAGGGTATTACACCACAATGGTGGCCCGAACCTGTATAAATCTTGTGTCTCTTGTGTTGTTCATCAATCTATCTTAGGGATCGCGGCGAGGATGATGGCTTGATTTGGTAGGAGGAGATCTTCGTGCGCACCCCAGTGTTCGAACCTTAAGGGTTTTGCCGGAACCCGATATCCGACAGCTACTGATCACTTTACTGCAAATATTTAGTTCTCCGGGTGTGGTTGAATTGACAACTCAACTGCTAATACTTGCAAATATTCTTTGGCTCCCTTTGTCAAATCAATAAATTTGGGTTGTATACTCTACCCTCGATACTTGTGGGTTATTAGGGGTCTTAAATCCAATGGGGGATCTTCTCACATTGAGGCCTTGATCTCCATGGCATTAGGGTTAAGTGGATGAGCAAAGTTCTATCTCAATGAGCTAATATTTTGGTCACCCTGGATGGAGAAGCGGGTAGTTTATATATAATGCTAGTATAAGTTGGGGTGAGATGAGGGGGTACGTGGGCCTTTGGACCGGTGTAGCTCTGGCAGGCGACGGATGTCCGGGCTATTGGCCGGATGTCTGGCGGCTCACATCGGGCCGTATGTCCGCGGCAGGGGGCTGGACGTCCGGGTTGCCTTTGACCGATTCCAGCTGCTCTCTAGATAGGAGGGGCCAGATTTCCGAGCGGCTGGGGCCGGATGTCAGCGCTGGGCCAGATGTTCGTCCCCTGTAGCTTCTGGGTTGCTGCTATTGCGGCTGGCTTCAGGGGCCAGGTTTCCAGGTGCTGTAGCTTTTGGGTTGCTGCTGTATTAGCTGGGTTTAGCGGCCAGAAGTTAGTGTCGTGTAGCATCTTGGCGGCCTTCCTTCTTGAGTCTCGTCATTCTTGCACTTGCGGACTTGTCCATCATCACGAGCATTGATACGTCTCCAACGTATATATAATTTTTGATTGTTCCATGCTATTATATTACCCCTTTTGGATCTTTATGGGCTTTATTTTACACATTTATATCATTTTTGGGACTAACATACTAACCGGAGGCCCAACCCATATTGCTGTTTTTTGCCTATTTTAGTATTTCAAAGAAAAGGAATATCAAACGAAGTCCAAATGGAATGAAACCTTCGGGAGCGTGATTTTTGGAACGAACGTGATCCAGAGGACTTGGAGTGCAAGTCAAGATGCAGCGGAGGCTCCCACGAGATACGAGGGCACCCCCCCTATAGGGTGTGCCCCCTATCTCATGGGCCCCTCGGGCGACCACCGACGTACTTCTTCCTCCTATATATACCTACGTACCCCGAAAACATCCAGGAGCAGGACGAAACACAATTTCCACCACCGTAACCTTCTATATCCGCGAGATCTCATCTTGGAGCCTTCGCCAGCACTCTGCTGGAGGGGGAATCGACCATGGAGGGCTTCTACATCAAAATCCTTGCCCCTCTGATGAGTTGTGAGTAGTTTACCACAGACCTACGGGTCCATAGTTATTAGCTAGATGGCTTCTTCTCTCTTTTTGGATCTCAATACAATGTTCTCCCCCTCTCTTGTGGAGATCTATTCGATGTAAACTCTTCTTGCGGTGTGTTTGTCGAGATCCGATGAATTGCGGGTTTATGATCAAGTTTATCTATGAATAATATTTAAATCTTCTCTGAATTCTTTTATGTATGATTGAGTTATCTTTGAAAGTCTCTTCGAATTATCAGTTTGGTTTGGCCTACTAGATTGATCTTTCTTGCCATGGGAGAAGTGCTTAGCTTTGGGTTCAATCTTGCAGTGTCCTTACCTAGTGACAGAAAGGGTTGCGAGGCACGTATTGTATTGTTGCCATCGAGGATAACAAGATGGGGTTTATATCATATTGCTTGAGTTTATCCCTCTACATCATGTCATCTTGCTTAATGTGTTACTCTGTTCTTATGAACTTAATACTCTAGATGCAGGAAGGAGTCAGTCGATGTGTGGAGTAATAGTAGTAGATGCAGGCAGGAGTCGGTCTACTCGTCACGGACGTGATGCCTATACACATGATCATGCCTAGATAATCTCATAATTATTCACTTTTCTATCAATTGCTCGACAGTAATTTGTTCACCCATCGTAATACTTATGCTATCTTAAGAGAAGCCACTAGTGAAACCTATGGCCCCCGGGTCTATCTCTTATCATATTTGCTTCCAATCTACCCTTATTTGCATCTTTACTTTTTGCATCTATATTATAAAATACCAAAAATATATTTATCTTATCATACTATCTTTATTAGATCTCACTTTCACAAGTGGTCGTGAAGGGATTGACAACTCCTTTATTGCGTTGGTTGCGAGTTCTTTGTTTGTTTGTGTAGGTGTGTGGGAATTTTGAGGAGCCTCCTACTGATTGATACCTTGGTTCTAAAAAACTGAGGGAAATACTTACGCTACTATTACTGCATCACCCTCTCCTCTTCGAGGAAAACCAATGTAAGCTCAGGACGTAGCAAGAAGGATTTCTGGCACCGTTGCTGGGGAGGTCTTCGTTCAAGTCAAGACATACCAAGTACCCATCACAAACCCATCTCCCTTGCATTTACGTTATTTGCCATTTGCCTCTCGTTTTCCTCTCCCCCACTTCACCCTTGCCTTTTAATTCGCCCTCTCTTTACCAATCTCTCTCTTTTTTCACTTGCCTTTTTCTATTTGCTCGTGTGTTGGATTACTTGTTGCCATGCCGCAAGATAATCCCAAATTGTGTGATTTCTCGAATACCAATAATAATAATTTCCTTAGTACTCCGATTGCTCCTCTTAATGATGTTGAGTCTTGTGAAATCAATACTGCTTTGCTGAATCTTGTTATGAAAGATCAATTTGCCGGCCTTCCTAGCGAAGATGCCGCTACTCATCTAAACAATTTTGTTGATTTGTGTGATATGCAAAAGAAGAAAGATACAGATAACAATATTTTCAAATTGAAGTTATTTCCATTTTCACTTAGAGATCGTGCTAAAGTTTGGTTTTCGTCTTTGCCTAAAAATAGTATTGATTCTTGGAACAAGTGCAAAGATGCTTTTATCTCTAAATCTTTTTCTCCCGCTAAGATCATCACTCTTACGAATGATATTATGAATTTTAAACAACTTGATCATGAGCATGTTTCCCAATCTTGGGAAAGAATGAAATTGATGCTTCGCAATTGCCCTACTCATGTTTTGAATTTATAGATGATCATATAAAATTTTTGTGCCGGTTTGAACTTTGCTTCCAGAAATCTCTTAGATTCGGCCGCGGGAGGCACGTTTATGGAAATCACATTAGGAGATACTACAAAACTTCTTGATAATATTATGTCAAATTATTCTCAATGGCACACCGAAAGATCTTCTAGTAAAAAAGTGCATGCTATAGAAGAAATCAATGTTTTCGGTGGAAAGATGGATGAACTTATGAAATTGTTTGCTACTAAAAATACTCCTCTTGATCCCAATGATATGCCTTTGTCTTCTTTGATTTAGAATAATAATGAATCATTGGATGTGAATTTTGTTGGTAGGAATAGTTTTGGAAACAATGCTTATAGAGGAAACTTTAATGCTAGACCGTTCCCTAGTAATTCCTCTAATAATTATGGAAATTCCTACAATAATTCTTATGGTAATTTTAATAATATGCCCTCTGATTTTGAGAATAGTGTGAAAGAATTTATGATTTCTCAAAAGAATTTTAATGCTTTGCTTGAAGAAAAATTTCTCAAAGTTGATGATTTGGCTAGGAACGTTGATAGACCTTCGCTTGATGTTGATTCTCTTAAACTTAGATCTTCTCCTCCTAAGCATGATATCAATGAGTCTCTCAAAGCAATGAGAATTTCCATTGATGAGTGCAAGGAAAGAACCACTAGATTGCGTGCTAAAAAAGATAGCTTTATAAAAGCGTGTTCTTCTAGTTTCCATGAAAATAATGATGAGGATCTTAAAGTTATTGATGTGTCTCCTATTAGATCTATGTTTTGAAATATGAATTTTGATGATTATGGGATTGATGATGAGTCAACTTTACCTAGAAGGAGTCCCAAGAATTCGGAGTTTTTAGATCTTGATGCTAAATTTGGTAAAAGTGGGATTGGAGAGGTCACAAATTTAAATAGCATTGAACCCACTATCTCGGATTTCAAGGATTTTGATTATGATAATTGTTCTTTAGAAGGTTGGATTTCCTTGTTGCAATCCGTTGTTAATTCTCCTCATGCTTATAGTCAAAACAAAGATTTTACCAAACATATTGTTGATGCCTTGATGCAATCTTATGATGAAAAACTTAATTTGGAAGTTTCTATACCTATAGAACTTAATGATGAGTGGGAACCTACTATAAAGATTAGAATTAAAGATTATGAGTCTTTTGCTTTGTGTGATTTTGGTGCTAGTGTTTCCACGATTCCGAAAACTTTATTTGATATTCTAGGTTTCCATGATCTTAATGATTGCTCTTTAAATTTGCACCTTGCGGATTCCACCATTAAAAAGCCAATGGAAAGGATCAATGATGTTTTCATTGTTGCAAATAGATATTTGGTGCCCGTTGATTTTATCGTTCTTGATATATATTGCAATCTTTCTTGCCCTATTATTCTTGGTAGACCTTTCCTTAGAACGATTGGCGCGATTATCGATATGAAGGAATGGAATATTAGATTCCAATTTCCATTAAAGAAAGGCATGGAGCACTTTCCAAAAAAGAAAGTCAAATTACCTTATGAATCTATCGTGCAGGCTACTTACGAATTTAGTGCCAAAGATGGCACTCGTTAGATCTATCTTTGCTTTTATGCCTAGCTAGGGGCGTTAAACGATATCGCTAGTTGGGACGCAACCCAATTTTCTTTATGTTTTTTGTTTTTGCTCCTGTTTAGTAATAAATCTTTCATCTACCTTATGTTTAGATGTGTTTTTATCTTTTAATTAGTGTTTGTGCCAAGTAGAACCTATAGGATAACCTATGATAATAGTTAATTTGATTCTGCTGAAAAATAGAAACTTTGCATGCACGAATATAATTTTGTTAAATCACATGAATGTGCTTTTGCGTTGATTCTTTTTGATGCTGATCAATAAACAAATTGTCCAGGACTTCCTATTTTCGTAGTATTTTTAGAGTTCCAGAAGTTTGCGTTAGTTACAGATTGCTACAGACTGTTCTGTTTTTGACAGATTCTGTTTTTTGTGTGTTGTTTGCTTATTTTGATGCATCTATGGCTAGTAAAATAATTTATAAACCATAGGGAAGTTTGAATACAGTAGGTTTAACACCAAAATAAATAAAGAGTGATTTAATTACAGTACCTTATGTAGTGGTTTGGTTTTCTTTCACTAACGGAGCTTATAAGATTTCCTGTTGAGTTTTGTGTTGTGAAGTTTTCAAGTTTTGGGTAAAGCCTTTATGGACTATGGAATAAAGGGTGGCAAGAGCCTAAGCTTGGGGATGCCCAAGGCACCCAAAGATATTCAAGAATAGCCAAAAGCCTAAGCTTGGGGATGCCCCGGGAAGGCATCCCCGCTTTCGTCTTTGTTCATTGGTAACTTTACTTGGAGCTATATTTTTATTCGCCACATGATATGTGTTTTGCTTGGAGCGTCGTGTATTATATTAGTCTTTGCCTTTTAGTTTACCACAATCATCCTTGCTGTACACACCTTTTTGTAGAAGCCTTTCTTTTAGATTTTGCTAGAATACACCATGTGCTTCACTTATATCTTTTGAGCATGATAGTTTTTGCTCTAGTGCTTCACTTATATCTTTTAGAGCATGGTGGTGTCTTAATTTTGAAGAAATTATTAGTCTCTCATGCTTCACTTATTTTATTTTGAGAGTATTTTAGAACAGCATGGTATTTGCTATGGTTATAAAATTGGTCCTAGAATGGTAGGCATCCAAGTTGGGTATAATAAAAACTATCATAGGAAGTGAATTGGATGCTATGATCAATTTGATACTTGATAATTGTTTTGATATATGGAGGTAGTGATATTAAAGTCATGCTAGTTGGGTGATTATGAATTTAAAGAACGCATGTGTTGAAGTTAGCAATTCCCATAGCATGCACGTATGGTTAAAGTTGTGTAACAAATTTGAAACATGAAGTGTACCTGGCTTGTGCATCCTTATGAGTGGCGGTCGGGGACGAGCGATGGTCTTTTCCTACCAATCTATCCCCCTAGGAGCATGCGCGTAATACTTGATTTTTGATCACTACTAAATTTTTGCAATAAGTATATGAGTTCTTTTGACTAATGTTGAGTCCATGGATTATACGCACTCTTACCTTTCCACCATGGCTAGCCTCTGCGGTACCGTGCATTGCCCTTTCTCACCTTGAGAGTTGGTGCAAACTTCGCCGGTGCATCCAAACCCATGATACGATATGCTCTATCACACATAAACCTCCTTTTATCTTCCTCAAAACAGCCACCATACCTACCTATTATGGCATTTTCATAGCCATTCCGAGATATATTGCCATGCAACTTTCCATCGTTCCGTTCCGTTCATCATGACATACTTTAATTTTGTCATATTGCCATTGCATGATCATGTAGTTGACATCGTATTTGTGGCAAAGCCACTATGCATTATTTTTCATACATGTCACTCTTGATTCATTGCACCATCCCGGTACACCGCCGGAGGCATTCATATAGAGTCATATCTTGTTCTAGTTTCGAGTTGTAATTCATATGTTGTAATCAATAGAAGCGTGATGATCATCATTGTTAGAACATTGCCCAAAGAAAAAAAGAAAAAAAGAAAGGCCAAAAGAAAAAAAGGCCCAAAAAAGAAAAAGAAAAAAATGAAAAAGAAAAAAGAAAATAAAGAAAATAAAAAGAAAATAAATAAAAAGGGCAATGTTACTATCTCTTTTTCGACACTTGTGCTTCAAAGTAGCACCTTGTTCTTCATGTAGTGAGTCTCATATTTTTGTGCTTCAAAGTAGCACCATGTTTTTCATATAGTGAGTCTCATAAGTTGTCTTTTTCATACTAGAGGGAATTTTTCATTATAGAATTTGGCTTATATATTCCTACGATGGGCTTCCTCAAATGCCCTAGGTCTTCGTGAGCAAGCAAGTTGGATGCACACCCACTAGTTTTCTTTTGTTGTGCATTCATTTATAGCTCTAGTGCATCCGTTGCATGGCAATCCCTACTCCTCATGTTGACATCAATTGATGGGCATCTCCATAGCCCTTTGATTATCCCCATCAAGGTGAGACTTTCCCTTTTTTTGTCTTCTCCACACAATCCACATCATCATATTCTATTTCACCCATAGTGCTCTATCCATGGCTCACGCTCATGTATTGTGTGAAGGTTGAAAAAGTTTGAGATTATTTAAGTATGAAACAATTGCTTGGCTTGTCATCGGGGGTATAGAAGTTGGGGACATCTTTGTTTGACGAAAATGAAGAATAGCCTAACTATATGATTTTGTAGGGATGAACTTTCTTTTGCCATGTTATTTTGAGAAGACATGATTACTTTGATTAGTATGCTTGAAGTGTTACTATTTCTTTTATCAATATGAACTTTTATTTTGAATCATTTGGATCTGAACATTCATGCCATAATAAAGAAAATTACATTACAGATCATGCTAGGTAGCATTCCACATCAAAAATTCTCTTTTTATCATTTACCTACTCGGGGACGAGCAGGAATTAAGCTTGGGGATGCTTGATACGTCTCCAACGTATATATAATTTTCGATTGTTCCATGCTATTATATTACCCCTTTTGGATGTTTATGGGGTTTATTTTACACATTTATATCTTTTTTGGGACTAACCTACTAACCGGAGGCCCGACCCATATTGCTGTTTTTTTGCCTATTTCAGTATTTCGAAGAAAAGGAATATCAAACGGAGTCCAAACGGAATGAAACCTTCGGGAGCGTGATTTTTGGAACGAACGTGATCTAGAGGACTTGGAGTGCAAGTCAAGAAGCAGCCGAGGCTCCCACAAGATAGGAGGCAGCGCCCCCCCTATAGGGAGCGCCCCCTGTCTCGTGGGCCCCTCGGGCGGCCACCGACGTCCTTATTCCTCCTATATATACCTATGTACCCCGAAAACATCCAGGAGCAGGGCAAAACACAATTTCCACCACCGTAACCTTCTGTATCCGCAAGATCTCATCTTGGAGCCTTCGCCGGCACTCTGCCGGAGGGGGAATCGACCATGGAGGGCTTCTACATCAACATCCTTGCCCCTCCAATGAGTTGTGAGTAGTTTACCACAGACCTATGGGTCCATAGTTATTAGCTAGATGGCTTCTTCTCTCTTTTTGGATCTCAATACAATGTTCTCCCCCTCTCTTGTGGAGATCTATTCGATGTAAACTCTTTTTGCGGTGTGTTTGTCGAGATCCGATGAATTGTGGGTTTATGATCAAGTTTATATATGAATAATATTTGAATCTTCTATGCACTATTTTATGTATGATTGAGTTATCTTTGAAAGCCTCTTCGAATTATCAGTTTGGTTTGGCCTACTAGATTGATCTTTCTTGCCATGGGAGAAGTGCTTAGCTTTGGGTTCAATCTTGCGGTGTCCTTACCTAATGTCAGAAAGGGTTGCAAGGCACGTATTGTATTGTTGCCATAGAGGATAACAAGATGGGGTTTATATCATATTTCTTGAGTTTATCCCTCTACATCATGTCATCTTGCTTAATGCGTTACTCTGTTCTTATGAACTTAATACTCTAGATGCAGGTAGGAGTCGGTCGATGTGTGGAGTAATAGTAGTAGATGCAGGTAGGAGTCGGTCTACTTGTCACGGGTGTGATGCCTATATACATGATCATGCCCAGATAATCTCATAATTATTCGCTTTTCTATCAATTGCTCGACAGTAATTTGTTCACCCACCTAATACTTATGCTATCTTGAGAGAAGCCACTTGTGAAACCTATGGCCCCCGGGTCTATCTCTTATCATATTTGCTTCCAATCTACCCTTATTTGCATCTTTACTTTTTGCATCTATATTATAAAATACCAAAAATATATTTTTCTTATTATACTATCTTTATTGGATCTCACTTTCGCAAGTGGCCGTGAAGGGATTGACAACCCCTTTATTGCATTGGTTGCGAGTTCTTTGTTTGTTTGTGTAGGTGTGTGGGACTTTTGAGGAGCCTCCTACTGGATTGATACCTTGATTCTCAAAAACTGAGGGAAATACTTACGCTACTATTGCTGCATCACCCTCTCCTCTTCGAGGAAAACCAACGCAAGCTCAAAACGTAGCAAGCATCTCTGAGAGAGTCTTCTTGGTACATAAGCACACAGAGCATTCCAGATTGAGGTAGTAGCCATGTCTCATGTGGGTCATACGAAATGTCACTAAGGAGAGATGTCAGCTCGGTCTCGAGAGCTCTTGCACGTGCTCATGGAATCGGTCCACTTGGCACTTGGGGAGACGAAGGTTGGTCCATGGAGATGACCCTAGCATGCTCGGCATCATCTCCACCCCCCCTTGGGAAAGATTTGACCTCAGATCGAAAAGATCATCACCATGGAAGGGAGATAGATCCTTCACGTTGAAGATGTCGTGCATGTCATACTTGTCACATGGAATGTCGATCTTGTAGGCATTGTTATTGTAGCATGCTAGCACCTTTAAGGGTCCATCGGCGTGTGGTAGTACCTTGGAATTGCGCTCGTTCGGGAATCGTTCCTTTTGAAGGTGTAACCACACAAGATCTCCAATGTTGAATATCATGGGTTGCTTGTTGATGTTGATCTTGCTCCCAAGTCATTGTACTTGGCGCTGGATTGTTTGCCTTGTATCATCATGCACCTTCTTGAGATAGCTCGCTCTCCCACTCGCGTCCATGTTGATGCGCTCTTGTAGAGGTAGTGGTAGAATGTCCAATGGGGAAAATGGATTGAATCTGTAGATGACCTTGAAGGGGGACTTGCTGGTAGTAGAGTGTCTTGCTTGATTGTAGGCATACTCGGCGATGGGCAAGCATTCCTCGCACTCCTTGATGTTCTTCATGATCAAGACTCGAAGAAGTGTAGATAGCTGATATGTCTCCAATGTATCTATAATCTTTAATTGTTTCATGCTATTATGTTATCTATTTTGGATATTTTATGTGCATTAATATGCTATCTTCTATTATTTTTGGGACTAACTTATTTACCCAGAGCCCAATGCCAGTTTCAGTTTCTTCCTTGTTTTTGAGTTTTACAGAAAAGGAATATCAAACGAAGTCCAAACAGAATAAAACTTTCATGATGATTTTTTGGACCAGAAGACACACGTAGGACTTGGAGATGAAGTCAGAGGAGTCCCGAGGCAGCCACACGCCTCAGGTGCCCGCCCTAGGGGAATTATCGTGGAATTATCGGTTTGGTTTGGCCAACTAGATTGGTTCTTGCAATGGGACAGGTGCTTAGTTTTGGGTTCAATCTTGCAGTGTCCTCACCAAGTGAGAAAGCAGGGGTAGCGAGGCACATATTTGTATTGTTGCCATCAATGGTAAATAGATGGGGTTTTCATCATACTTCTTGAGTTTATCCCTCTACATCATTTCATCTTGCTTAAGGCGTTACTCCTTTATTATGAACTTAATACTCTAGATGCATGCTGGATAGCGGTCGATGTGTGGAGTAATAGTACTAGACGCAAAGTTGTTTCGGTCAACTTGACACAAACGTGATGCCTATATTATAATCATTGCCTTGCATATTGTCATAACTTTTCGCTTTTCTATCAATTGCTTGATAGTAATTTGTTCACCCACCGTATTATTTTCCTTCAAGAGAGAAGCCTCTATTGAAACCTATGGCCCCTGGGTCTATTTTCCATCATATATTTTCAGATCAATAAACTAAACAACCCGAAAATACCTTGCTGCAATTTATTTACTTATGCTTTGTAGTAATCTTTTTTATCTATCTTTATCAGATCTCACCTTTGCAAGTGACTGTGAAGGGAGTGACAACCCCTTTATCGCGTTGGGTGCAAGTGTTTGATTGTTTGTGTAGCTGCATAGATTGGAGACTTGCTTGTATCTCCTACTGGATAGATACCTTGGTTCTCAACTGAGGGAAATACTTATCTCTACTTCACTGCATCACCCTTTCCTCTTCAAGGGAAAAACCAACGCAAGCTCAAGAAGTGGCAATAGCGTTTGGTTGGTGACCTATCTTTGGCTATCGATTTGCGAATGGTATGGCGATGATAAGAGTAACTTGATTCTTAGCTTGGCGCATAGGATGTTCCAAAAGTATCTTAGGAACTTGACGTCGCAGTCCGACACAATAGTCTTGGGCACTCCATGCACTACAAAAAAAGACACATCCGTGACATTTTGGCCCGAACGAAATTTTTTCTTGTCATGCTTATGACACTTCTTTGATGATAATTGTGACAAAACCACATATCATCATCGATGTGGTGGGCTCCTACTTCTATGACAAAAAAATCATGAAATAAAATGGGCTTCACGTCCTAGGGAAGCTGGGGACGCACCTGGATGACAATCTTTGGGTCGTCCATGATGTAAAAAATCATGGTAGAAGCAAGGGCGGGGATAATTTCAGGGAGTTCTCGGTTACAGTGTGTGGTCAGGGCCGAGCGATGCCCGGTGGGATTGCACGTTTCTCTATTACACGTACGCGCGTGACTGCAAGGCATTCGGCTTTAACTGAACCAGAGCGAGGCGTTCGCTTATTGAACCCGAGCGATTGCACTAGTTACGTTACTAAACCTGAGTGATCTATCCCTTTGCTTTTAACTGAACCCGAGCGATTCCTTCTCTGCTGCTGCTAACTGAAGCTGATCGAAACATGTCGTTGCCTCTTTATAAACAGTGACAATTGTTGAGGGTTGGATGAACAGTTCCCGATGAGGGTTGGATGAACAAGACCCCGTGGTAGTAGAGGCCGTTCTCGCTGGATGAGCAAGACCCCGATCGAGAGGAGGCCGCCACACACCACCCGATCGAGCCTGTTGGGGGTGGATGAACAGGACCCCGTGGAGGGCTGGTTGGATAGGACCCCGTGTAGGGCTGGTTGAACAGGACCCCGTGGAGGGCTGGTTGAATAGTAGCCGGTTGAGGCTGGATGAATAGGACCCCGTGGATGAACAGTAGCTGGTGGAGGTAGGACGAAGTCAACGGTGGGTGAACAGTAGCAGGTGGAGGCTGGAGGAAGTCGACGGTGGATGAATAGGAGCCCATGGAGGCTGGAGCGAGGCAGTGGACGATGGATGAACAGTAGGCCGTGGAGTCCTGTTTTGCGGTACGCCACACCCCTCCCAATGAACATGACCCCGTTTCGACCATAGGCGCTCCAACACAAGTCTGTTCCCTCCGTTTTGCGATATGCGACACCCCTCTCAATGAACAGGACCCCGTTTCGGCTGTTGGCACTCTAACAGAAGGTCGTTTACTGCGTTCTATGGTATGACACACCCTTCTAGATGAATAGGGCCTCCTTTTGACCGTGCACGGTCGAATAGAAGGCTGTTTTCCTATGTTTTGCGGAACGTGAGACCCCATTCCGGCTATTCCGTCCAAGCCGGTTGGCTCCGATGAACAGGACACGTTCCGACCAAGTGGATTCACTATTGATGAACAATATGCGTTCCGACACAGTCACATGGCTCCCGATGAACACGATGTTGTTTCCTTCGTTCTGACCTAGCCGGTTTAGCTGCCGATGAACAGGATGACGTTGCTGCCAGCCGTTGCCTCTCCATGTACACGAGCCTCTGTCGTAAGTTTGCACGCATACACGTTCGAGACCCTGCCCATATGTACGTACGTAGCTGTATTTACTTTCTTGCAGTGTGGTTATACATACGTGTAACGATATATACAAACGGGACTACGTGACATGCTACGCCCGCGCCTCTATGACGACAAGAGATCGACGTTCGTCCCAGATCCGGAAGCACAATTGCGTGCCGGGGAGGGCCATGACCGCTACTGCCTGGTCGGCTCCATCTGGTTACGTAAGGAGAGAAGGTGAGGGTGGGTAAGAGGAGGGGTGATGGTGGTGGGGCGTCGACGGCAGTGAGGAGAACGGATTTTGGGAGCGAGGCCGCTGATGGGTGTGTGAGAGCGCCGGTGGAGCCTTGGAGCGAGGTTCGCTGGTGGGCAGGTAGGGATGGCAGGGTGTGGAGCAGAAGATATGGATGGGGAAGGAGGGGCGGCAATGGAGGGACATCGTCGTAGATCTGGATCTAGGAGTTGGGGCGGCGTGTGTGTTCTCGGGGTGAGAGGTGAGATACGCGGCCGCGGGCAGCTAGGGTTTGGGTTGGCATGGTGAGAGGTGAGTGAGAGACGTTGGATCCGCCTGGTGTGGACAGTTCAGATCAGATAGAGTGGGGTGATCCGTGAGAAGTGTTCTAATTGGTTCGAGAATCTGTGATTTAAAATAGTTTCCAAGTACTAAATACAGAACTATTTTGTGAAGCAGCTATCAATTTTTTTTGCAAAAGGGCATCACACAAATTTTCACTCAAGTTAGACCACATTTTTTGGATGAGCACCAATTTGTATGCATTTCTAATCTTTCTAGCTATTTTTAATCATTTCAAGTGTCCAAAATGAGTTTTTTTTGTGAAGGATCTATAATATATTTGTTTCAAAATTGGACCAAATAAATTTTATAAAATATTAGGCCATATTTAATGTATAATTGATCAAATGGTTGGGTGTCAAAAGTTTTGATCCACCTCTCATGAAAAAGAAAAATTTCTGCCGATTTAGCTGGAAGCGGGTCAGATTTGAACTGCGGCTGCCTCATAGTTTGATCTTTATTTTTTTTTAAAAATCATTTCTACAGACATAATTATCTATTTAATCGTAGAAACACAAATAGTTTTCCAATATTCAACCACAAGCTAGGAACGGTCATGCCCGCAGTTTTGACCACATTTTGAAATGGGCATAAAAAATTCAAAAAAAACAAAAAATTGGAAAACCTTTGCATTGTGTCATTATATGTGACCCAGTTACCAGGAAAAAGAAGAAACTTGTAATACAACAAATTTTTAAACAAAGTGTTCTCAAAATGAGCTATCATGTGTGAAGATTCATGGCTTTCAAGCCAAATGATCAATCTTATGGCCACATTCATGGCATAGTTTGTTCAAGTGATCTCATGTTGTGCACAAGGGTGCATCTTGGAATGGCAAACAATGTTGCTTAAGTAAGTTTTCATTTTCTTTCGACGAAAAAATCATTTTCCATTTTTTGAATGCCCAAAATGAGTTTTTTTTGTGAAGGACCTACCATGTATTTGTTGCAAAATTGGATCACACCATTTTTATAAAATATTAGGCCATATTTAATGCACAATTGACCAAATAGTTGGGTGTCAAAAGTTTTGGTCCACGTCTCATGAAAAAGACAAATTTCCACCAATTCAGAAGGAAGCGGGTCAGATTTGAACTGCAGCTGCCTCATAGTTTGATCTTTATTTTTGTCCAAAAATCATTTCTAGGTACACAAGTATCTATTTAATCAGAGAAACACCAAAAGTATTCCAAGATTCAACCACTTGCTAAGAACGGTCATGCCCACGGTTTTGACCGCATTTTGAAACGGGCATGAAAAATTCAAAAAAACCAAAAATTGGAATACCTTCGCATTGTGTCATTATATGTGACCAAGTTACCAGGGAAAACATTAAACTTGGAATACAACAATTCTTTAAAAAAAGTGTTCTCAGAATGAGCTATCATGTGTGAAGATTCATGGCTTTCAGGCCAAATGATCAATCTTATGGCCACATTCATGGCATAGTTTGTTCAAGTGATCTCATGTTGTGCACAAGGGTGCATCTTGGAATGGCAAACAATGTTGCTTAAGTAAGTTTTCATTTTCTTTGAACGAAAAAATCATTTTCCATTTTTTTAATGTCCAAAAGGAGTTTTTTTTGTGAAGGACCTACCATATATTTGTTGCAAAATTGGACCATGCTGTTTTTAAAAATATTAGGCCATATTTAACGCACAATTGACCAAATGGGTGGTTGTCAAAAGTTTTGGTCCACCTCTCATGAAAAAGACAAATTTCCACCGATTCAGTAGGAAGCGGGTCAGATTTGAACTGCAGCTGCCTCATAGTTTGATCTTTATTTTTTTCAAAAATAATTTCTAGGTACATAAGTATCTATTTAATCAGAGAAACACCAAAAGTATTCCAAGATTCAACCACTAGCTAAGAATGGCCATGCCTGTGGTTTTGACCGCATTTTGAAACGGGGATGAAAAATTCCAAAAAAATCAAAATATTGGAAAACCTTCGCATTGTGTCATTATAGGTGACCAAGTTACCAGAAAAATAGTAAACTTGTAATACAACAATTCTTTAAAAAAAGGTTTTCTCAGAATGAGCTATCATTTGTGAAGATTCATGCCTTTCAAGCCAAATGATCAATCTTAAGGCCACATTCATGGCATAGTTTGTTGAAATGATCTCATATTGTGCACAAGGGTGCATCTTGGAATGGAAAACAATGTTGCCTAAGGAAGTTTCCATTTTCTTTGGACGAAAAAATCATTTTCCATTTTAATGCCCAAAATGAGTTTTTTTGTGAAGGACCTACCATATATTTGTTGCAACGTTGTACCAAATCATTTTTATAAAATACTAGGCCATATTTAATGCACAATTGATAAAATGGTTGTCATCCAAAGCTTTTACGCAACTCTTGTTAAAAAGACAAATTTCCATAGATTCAATAGGAAGCGGGTCAAATTTGAACTGCAGTTGCCTTATAGTTTGCTCTTTATTTTTTCCAAAAATTATTTCTAGTTACATAAGTATCTACTTAAGAAGAAATACATGGTTTGGTGGCGATACGTCGAGGTTTAGACGGTGGCCGACGGCCTCAACTCCAACCCGCATAAACTGGCATGCTCGTCGCGTGGTCACTGTGTGACCGTGGTGTTTCCATGCTTTTTGGGCAGCCTAGGCATGTCTAGTTGGTTGGGCACTCCCCAGATAGGTGTTAGGAAGAAACTGACAATAGAAGAATCTCACGGGGAGACCGAACTATGCTCAAACATGAATTAGGAGCCAAGTGTTTGATTGAGTTTTGCCTGATGGGCCTGAGTTTTGCCTGAGGATGATCATCTACTAGGGAGACTGTGATGGCAAATTTTCAGCTCAAATGGAGGAGCTTAGATGGCGCTTGCTTTGCAAAGTACCACATCATGCAGAAATATGAATGTTGAAGCTGGGCTCAAATGAATAAATGGATTGAGCAAAATTTTTTTGGAGTACGGTCATTTGGGCATAGGAAAGCACTGTAATTTTTTATACCATTTGGATAATCCTAGCTTGTACTTGCTTCACAAAGCTTCTCTCTGAATTGAAACTTCGGAAATTTTCTAAGGAAGATTTAATAAGAAAATGGAGCTAAATATTGGAATGTGGCAATTATTTGTGTATGTAAGATGGCACAAAAAGTTTAGCGGCAATAGTAGGTGTCTAGATAGCACTTGCTTTGCAATGTGCCAATCTGGGCAGAAAATAGAAATTGAAGCTGGGCTTACATAGATGATTGGATTGTGCCAAAGTTTGGAGTAGGAGGATAAGTTTGGCATATGAAGAAAGTGTAAAAAAAATCATACCATTTGGTTAAATAAAAATGGTACTTCCTTCAAAATGATCTCCACTAAACATAAAATTGGGGGAAAATATTGAGGGAAATTGGTTAAATTAAATGAGATAAAATTTGGTGTAGTGAGTTTGTATGGTCAGGGTAATGTCCTATTAAATTGGCAGGAATTATAAAGCAATATAAAATGTAGTTGCTTCACAAATTGAAAATAATACTAGAAACAAAGATTGGATGGTGAGCTCTCATGGATTGTTATATCCAGCTAAAAATTTGTGGGGAGATATGATATGGGCATATGGAGGATGTGGCAAAAATTCAACTCATTAGGATATGTACAATTAGTACTTCCTTCACAAAGCTTCTTGTTGAACCAAAACTTTGGAAATTTGTCGAGGAACATTTACCAGGCAAATGGAGCTGAATTTTGTCATTAGGTAATGATTTAGATAGGAAAGAGTGCCCAAAAAGTTTGAGGGCAATCAAGAATATAAATGGCACTTCCTTCACAAAGTGTTGGTCTGAACAAGATAAGAAAATGAATATTGTTTAATTATATTTGAACTAAGCGAGGAAGGTTTTTGACATATTTGACGAAGATATGATCCAAATAATATATGAGAATCTTTTGGGAATTTTGTGAATAATAAAAATATAGGTTGTTTCACAACCTAGGGCAAAAATTGACACATGGACATGACACATAGGCAAAACTGATTAGCTGGCGCCTAGTCATAGCAATCCACCACAATTTACAAGGTTATGACCATCTATATTGGTCGTGATCAGCTAGAAATAAGGAAGCGGACCAGTGATGTCTGCTTTACGACCATTTCGTGCAAGGAAATTGCGAACTTTCTTACCAAAATGGTCGTTATTGTTTAGGGTTTGGAGCCCTATGAACAGCTTACGACCAATTGGTCTCAAATGGTCGTAGATTTACAACCATTTCTTCCAGGGTCACTAACAGAAGGTCACAAGTTGACATATTTCTTGTAGTGCGGGGAGGGCGACTTTGGCGGAGTGAATGGAGTGGAGGGGGTTGGGGGGAGGGGATTTGGGGAATATTATTGGATAGTTGGCCGAAGGGAAGTTGAATTTGGGATTTGGGGAAATTTTCACGCGGTGGGCGGGGGATTTTGGTGCATGGTGAGTTTCTCTAAATGCGGTCCCATGTGTCGGTGAAGTGGCAAGCCGAAGCGCGTTCTGTTTTTGTGAGCCATGTGCAGGACCGACCGTGTGAGGGGTGCAATGCGACCGCGACAAGCGTGCTATGAGTGTACCATCTTTTTCCTTTTATACTTGGCACTTAGCGCGATCCATTGATACTACTACTAGTAATCCGGTAATCCTGACTAAAACGACAGGGCCGGGTCTTTTCACGTGCGATATGTTGGGAGGTTGGGTTAGTTGGTTTTTTAGGACTTTTTTTAGGACAAGGCTTAGTTGGTTTCACAGATAGAGCGAGAGAAAGATGTGAGATGCGTGGATGTGTAGTGGACGTACTATTGAAGTGCCCAAGATAAATTGTGTATGTATACCTATGTGTTTATTTACTTCGCATGTTAGATTTCTCTCGGGTTAAACCTTCTAAACTTAGACCAAGTATATACACACAAAAAAGAATCATCATTCAATATATTTTCATACAATATATCTTACTATTTTTTTCAAAGTTCATATATACCGGATGAGATTCATGCAAACACAGCAGACTTCCATTGCACTTCGAACTTTTATATGACAGGAAAAGAAAATAAATCCGACCCTAAACCTATTCTACGACGGCGACTGACGTTGATTTTCCTTTGTACATCCGCATCAGCGACGCCATCCTCCATTTGCCATCTGCATGAATGGCGACGGGCTTCAAGACCCGTGAAGTGAAGGGCGGTCTCCGGCGAGGAAGAGTAGAACACAGGAGTCGGACCGACCAGTTGGCAAACAATGCCGTGCCACCTCCCATGCCCTACTTATCCTCGAAGGAGTCCCCGACCTCGGTGGTGCCGGTGGACGTGAGGTCGATGATGATGGACGTGGATGGTCTGTCGCTTCACCTGCCACATGCACCGAAGATTGGACGGAGGCAAGTAGAACGTGTGGCTGGTGGTGCTCCCGTCATCGGCCGCCAGCATGGACACTGCTTGTGCGGTCGCGTCCGCATCTAGCTATACCGGTATTGCATTGCGAGCGGCGAGTTGAGTGAGGGCGGTGACCTCGAGCTTCATCCCCGAAGACAAGCTCTCCCGCAGAGTGTTCCCGCTCGCGGTCATGATGGATGTGGTTCCAGGTAGGAGGATGTGCTATGGCGTCGAGTTTAGGTGGGCATTGCTGCTTTAAGTAGTGCATTCTAGAAAGGCCAAGCATCTGGGTGCATCAATAAGTCGCTGGAGTTCGTTCCTCGGGCAGCGGCCTGCTTAATGACGGCATACGGATGGACGACATGAATGCGGGCAGCTGGCGCCGACTGGGAACACACGCGCACGACAACGTGAGGGACGAGGGTTTTTTGTATGCCAGTGTAGTCAGCTGTGGGCGTGGCAACGTTGGACATGCCCTTTGATCACATGCCATCCCACATGTGATTGAAAAAGACGGCCAGGAATAGTCTCAGGTCCTGGGGATGCAGTTGGCCGTGCTAGAACATTCTGCAGACACGTTGCAGCGCGCGTGCACTTCTGTGCCCCATGCATCCTTGACAAGCCGGATGTTGATCTGCTAGTCATGCCATAGTGGCAGCACCACCCTCGGCACCCTGAAGCTAAGCGTGTCCAGTGGCGATGAGCATGTCACTCACAATGGTCACCATGTCTAGAGGCGGTGCGGGAGGTGCGCCACGTTGCTGGCCCCCACGACCCACATGAACGGTTGCTGGTGGCGAGGAGGTCGTGGGCCAGCTCCTCCATTGGACTAGTCTGCACCACGTCATCCCGATAGGTGTGCCCCACATGTCGGTTTCCCTATTTTCCCGTTCAAATTCAAGCGCCAGTACGGCCTCATTAACACTCGGCCGACCTCTCTCTCTTCTACTAGTCTAGTAGTATCCGTAAATGACGCGAGCGGAGGAGGGGGAGGGACGTCGGTTTGCTCTCAATTACGGTCCCACAAGCGAGCGAAAACGCAAGACGAAGCGCGTTCCATTCGATGAGTGACGTGAATGGCCATTGTGCCGGGGTGCAACACGAACGCGACAATAGTGATGTACACCATCCGTTCCTTATGAACCTACATACTTTGAGTACTCCTTTTTTTGAACACAGTACAGATGCAAGCGCTCATACATGCGCGCATACACTCACCCCTATGAACGCACCCACACACGCGCACACCCTACCTCTATGAGCACCTTCGAGAGACTGAGCCATCATATCTATAATATATCTCTACTCTTATCACTACTCTCAGTGATGATGGTGTGCCTGCCATCTTGCGATATAGACCATCTGATGTATACCTGACGGATAGAAAGCAAACTATTGCAATTTTGCAAAAGGATACCCGCACCTCTCTCGTTCATCCTTATCTCCCACAACTTCATTGATGAGTAATTAAAAAGGAAGCCTCTGAAACAATCTGGCATGGTGGCCGCTGCCGGCATCATCCATCACCATACCTCCACTATGTCCGACCACCAATCATCACTGCGCCCCAGTCCTCCTCACCTTTTCTCCTATCTTTCTCGAGATATCATTTTTTCATGAAATTATCGAGATACCATTTTTTCGATCAAATTCTCGAGATATCATTAGTTTTTACACATGGGATTATGCCTGCACAGGTCAATCACAACAGGTGTTTTGTAAAAAAAATGCTTCCTGATGTTCCATGCAATGCATGGGCATCTTGCTAGTCATCTAGATATTTACGAAGTCACCACCTCGTCATCGATAGGAAAGGTGGGGAGGTCCGGGCATCTGCTACGTGAAACTCCAAAACAATGGTCCCATCCCATGCCAACTACTTGTCGGCCGGTCACCACTACCCAAAAACATACTTCCTCCCCAGCCCATTCCCCCACTTTTCGATCCCCTAGCCTGCATCAACCCTTCCCTAGTTCGCCAAAAATCCATGGTGCACCACAAGATCACATACATACAAGATGCTGACGTCAGAGCGCCATGCAGAAATTGCTACGACGGTCAGCTCCACAGACCTCCGTTCCCAAGGCCGCTTTGCGGCAGACCAATCCCCGAGTTCTCTAGAGTGAAGGTCCCAGGAGGAGGAAGCCGATCCAATGTTCATGGCAGAGGTCGCGGCGCAGAAGGCCCCCGTTGCATATGAGACAATGGACGTCGACTTCGTGCCGGCGTCGGGGTCCCCCATGGTGCAGGCTGACCAGTGGTTCAACCTGGTGGTCCTAAAGGAGGACTAGGAGGCGGAAGTTCAACTCGAGGCAGAGTGCATGGATGCCACTGCCATCAAGGCCCTCCTTCAGGTGGAACCAGATGTCGTGGACGTGAACTGGGTAGCGGAGGCTCAACTTGACGCAGAGCGCGTGGATGCCGCTGCCATCGAGGCCCTCCTGCAGGTAGAACCGGGTGTCCTGGGCTTAAACTGGACGGGGGAGGCTCAACTCAATGCGTAGTGTGTGGATGCCGCTGCCGCCGAGGCCCTCCTGCAGGTGGAACCAAACATTGTGGACATGAACCAGGCTCGTGCTCGTGTCTGTGCAGAGCGCCCGCACTCTCCGCGTGAATGAGTAGTTGGAGGTCGAGGACAACCACGGTGCGGAGACACACGCCGGTAGCTACGGCTAGTTCGCGCCTGCAGCCAAAGATGACGAGGCCTTCTTGTTCCACGAGCAGTGATAGTTTTTCTTTATGTTGTTGTTTTTAGGGATCTTTTGTCGTGTAAAAACATATATTTATGCAAGTTGCCTGACTTTCATCATTTGGGTCAGTCGACCATTTCACGCGGTTGGATGAATATCCTACGTCTCCTAACCTTCTTCTTCCCCAACAGAGTACCGCCCGGGCCGCACGGAACTTCCCCAACATGTGGTTGGATAAACATACTGTATGAACGAAAATTATGTGTTAGTGGTTGTAACATCCCAATTTTCAATTTGGATGTTATACATAGATCATTCATATGCATCCATGATTTATTGCATTTTGTTGTTTAGTTTTTCTTGCATTTTGATCCAAGAAGCCTTAAGAAACTCAAGGACCAATTTGATAGAGTTGGAGGTTTCACAAAAATCCAATTTTGATTTATCGAAATTTGGTAAATTGGATCAAATTGTTTTCAAAATTCTTTTTCCAAATATTTAAAAATAATGAGAGAAGATAATATGACTTCTTCAATTCAGTAGAAAAATGTTGGACATTGGGTTTTGAATTTGTGAGAGTTTATTGGATTTTATTCACTAGTTTATTTATTAGTTAGCGTAGTAACTAGTACTGTAATGTTTATTTTGGATTTAAGTCTAGAAAAATGTTCACGAGGTCACTAATAAGGCCATATAGCTACATGATTTTTTCTGGAATTTTGAGGATTTTATTTATATTTTATTTATTGTTTTTAGTCTCTGGAAAAATTGTTTTAAAAAAACGTGCCACCGAACTGGGCCGGCGCAGCTCAACCAGGCCGCAGCCCAGCTGCGCACCGCCACCGCCCGTTGGAGTCCAGTCCGACTCCGCCTCGCCTTCCCCTCCTAAGCCAACCCGGAGCCCCTCCCCCGCCTTTATATACTCCTCCCCAACCACTCTCCTCTCCTCATCTCGCCGCCGCCGCCGCCTACTGCGGTCACCGCCGCACGCCGCGCCGCCCGCCACCGTAGTCACTGACGCCCCCCGCGAGCCCCGCCGGAGCTCGCCGCCGCCACCTCGCCACCTCACCCGACGCCACCGCCATAGTTCACCACCGCTGCCATCAAAAACCGCGAGAACCCGTATAAAAACCGTCTAGGCCGATTTTTTTTGGTTTTTGTTTTTAGTTTTGGTTTATTTTTATTAGATCTGTAAATTAGAGAACGTTCACAATTCTAGATCTGTCAACGAATGAATTCGTTCGTTAGTCTCTGTTAGGGGACGTTCGTCCGATAGATTTTTCTTTTTCTGTTTATTTTCGTTCAGGGACCTATCCGTGAATAGTTTTATCATAGATTAGCCCCTGGTTATCAAACTAGCATAGCTTTTAGCACGTTTGTCCAAATTTGACGAAACCAACACCTAAATCTTCAGAGCAATCCCCTCTATCTAGTAAACTAACTTGAACATGATTTTGATAATTTAAATTTTGAGATTAGTATTTTATCTTGTTTTGTTTGTATCTTGAGTTGCGTAGCTCCGTTTGAGTTGATTCTTTTTGCAAATCGTAGCTAATCACATTTGCCTACGGTTAAGATCTAACCCACATAAATATAACGCTGTTAGAATTTGTTTTCTGTTTAGTTTAGTTATTTGCTTGTTTCGAGTCTTAATGGATCTTCTCTCGATTTCTCTTTGCATCGTTTGCTTGATTGCTTATGTATGCTATTGTTTGTCTATGCTAGAATTTTCGGAGTGCGAAGCTTGTTACTATGGATCTCTAGAGTTTTTCGATCGTCAGTGTCGGCGTTCTGGGAACGGGCGTCCCCAGACTTGCCTGCCTGCGGCCTGCAGCGTGGCTCAGCGGAGGCCTAGTACGGCCCGTCTTCATCAACCCAAGCTCAAGGCCCTCGCGAGGGGCCAAGCCTAGCGGGGCGGGCGATGCAAGGCCTCCTCAGGGGAGGCCTCACCAAGAAGGCTTGTGAGGAGGCGGAGAGATCAAGAAGAGGGGTACCTCGCGAGGTGCTCATGATGCAAGCCATGATGATCAAGACCAGGCGGGCGCCATCCTGCGCAGTGTCCTTGTTTCCTCTTTGGTGTGAAGGGGGCAAGCGCAGGCACGCAGTACCATGGCATCAAGCAAAGGTTTCCATATCAGTGCAACGAGACCAAGACCAGTAGGACGGCAGGGCGGAGGTCACCGTGGAGCCCAAGACGGCGTCATCACCAGTGCCTTTGGCAGTCGAAGACCACCTTTAGTCAGGATAGCTTGTACTAGTTGTCCACTTTCAAAATGGCCATTGTTGACTTCCTTCCCGCTCAATATTTGGGAAGAGGACCACGGCCTCTATATATAGGGCTAGCCACCACAATAGGAGGGATCGAATCCTTCCTAGGTTAAGTTCACCCACATTCCACCACAAGAACACCTCTCCTCGCGAGGTTGTTCTTCCTCTGTATTACTCATCATCAGCCCAAGAGGGAATCCACCACACCACACACTGGATTAGGGTATTACACCACAACGGTGGCCCGAACCAGTATAAACCTCGTGTCTCTTGTGTTGTTCATCGTGCTAGCTTAGAATCGCGGCGAGGTTCTGGGCGTGTTTCGGCAGGGAGAAGATCTTCGTGCGCACCCCAGAGTTCGAACCTTAAGGGTTTTGCCGGAACCCGATATCCGACATTTGGCGCGCCAGGTAGGGGTGCGCCGGAGCTCTCCCTTCTGTCGGCTCGCTCTCCACCAACACCGTGCTTCGCCCTCATGGCGGACAACATGCCGCCGTCTCCGGCGGCCGATGCCAACGCTGGGACCAGGGGCTCCGAGCCTTGGCCCCCGCGTTGCGGCAGGTGTAGTGGCAGCATAAGTTCAAGCCAGAGATGCCGCCACGCTACAACAACGCGAAGGATCTGCTGGCTTTCCTGCTGGCATACGAGGAGGCCGTCATCAAGGCCGGGGGCGACGACAAGGTCATGGCCAACTGGTTTCCCATGGCCCTCACCGGCGTCCCGCGTGTTTGGCTGCTCAACCTGCCATCATCTTTTGTGGCCTCCTGGGAGGAGCTGCGCAACCTCTTCCTCACCCACTATGCTCTGCCGGCGCCCCCGGTCGTCACAACTCTCCTGGGTGGCTCGCAGGCGCCACCCTCAGACCGCCATGCCAAGCCGCTCTTCCGCCAGATCGGTGCCGCCCTCGCGCGGCAAGGAGCTCCTCCGGATTGGGCAGCACCCAAAGCTGACCTGACCTTCAACTCGGGCGATCACCCCGTCAACACCGCCTGCTCGGGTGCGCTCCCAATGCTTTGCACGCCCACCATTTGCCAAGTGGCCGTCACCAGGACCCTCATTAACGGCGGCACCGGCCTCAACGTGCTCTCGTTGGAGGCCTTCAGCCTCCTCCATGTACCATTGGAGCGACTCCGACCCAGCAAGCCCTTTTCGGGCGTCAGGGGTGGTTCCTCTAGCTCCCTGGGGCAGATCCGCCTTCCTGTGGCCTTCGGCACCCATGAAAACTTCCGCACGGAGCTGGTCAACTACGACATCGCCCACATCGGCCTCCCGTACAACGCCATCCTCGGGTACCCCGCCTTGGCTCAGTTCATGGCAGTGACCCATCCGGCCTACAACCTCATGAAGATGCATGGGAGCAGCGGCATCCTCACCGTAGTTGGGGATACCAAGGATGCTCTGCTGGAGCTCAAGCTTGCCCTCAAGACGGCCGTAGCATCCCAGCCTTCCGGCATAGACACCTCCAAGGCCAAGGATGTTGCGCTGACCAAGAAGAAGCAGTTGTTCACCCAGGACAAGGCGGAAACCAAGCAGGTACCCGTCGAGGAGGATGGGTCCTCAGGCGCCACCTTCACCATAGGTGCCAATCTCGACCCCGACCAAGAATAAGCACTGGTGAAGTTCGTGCACATGAACAAGGATGTGTTCGCATGGGAACCCAAGTAGCTAGTAGGGGTCCGAGGCAGGTGATTGAGCATCACCTGAATGTGTGCCCCAATGTAGGCCCCGTGAAGCAGAAAGCCATGTGGCAGTCCACCAAGAAGCAGACCTTCATCATCCATGAAACCCACAAGCTAGAGGCAGCAGGTGTTATTCGCGAGGTTCGCTACCCCGAGTGGCTGGCGAACCCTGTTGTTGTGCCGAAAAAGGGAGGAAAGGAGCGCATGTGCGTCGACTTCACCAAACTCAACAAGGCTTGCCCTCAAGATCCATTCCCACTCCCTCATATCGACCAAATCATCGACTCCACCGCCGAGTGCGACCAGCTGTGTTTCCTGGATGCGTTTTTAGGTTATCACCAAATTAAGATGGATGTAGAAGACGTGGAGAAGACGGTCATCCTGACCCCATGTGGGGTGTATTGCTACACCTGCATGCCGTTCGGGTTGCGCAACGCGGGCGCAACCTTCCAGGAGCTAACGCACATCGCCTTAGGCCGGCAGCTCAGGAAAAACGCCGAGGCTTACGTCGACGACATTGTGGTGAAGTATCAGGGGGCGAAGACCTTGATCCAAGACCTGGAAGAGACCTTCGCGAGCCTCCGCAAAGTGGACCTGCGACTCAACCCGGAGAAGTGCGTGGTTGGCATTCCTTCCCGCAAGCTTCTGGGATTCCTGGTGTCCCACAGGGGGATCGAGGCCAACCCGGAGAAGGTCAAGGCGATCAAAGACATGAGTCCACCGCAAACCCTCAGAGAAATTCAGAAGCTCACCGGGCACGTAACCGCATTAGGATGCTTCATCTCCAAGCTGGGGGAACGTGCCCTGGCTTTCTTCAAGCTGATGAAGAAGAAGGGCCCGTTTGAGTGGACGTAGGAGTCTGACCAAGTGTTGCAAGACCTCAAGAAGTACCTGACCAGCCCTCCTGTGATGGTGGCACCACGCCCTCGGAAGCCCCTGGTGCTCTACCTCGCTGCCACACCCTACTTCGCCGGTGCAGCTCTAGTGGCGGTTCGGGAGGAGCACCAGGTCAAGGCTGCGTCACGGCCGGCCACGGCCCCAACCTCGGCGGCACAAGACCAAGAAGGCCTCACAAAGACCACGTCCTCGGCGGATGGAGACCAGCCTCAGCAGGAAGACGCCCCTAGGGCTGAAAAGGCCGCGCCAGGCGGCCAGGCGCTGGGGGATCCGTCGTCTGAAGAGGCGCCTGAACCTCCGGAGGGCGCAGACCTCGTCAGCACACCCAACCTCGTCAAGCATCCGGTGTACTTCGTCAGCACAGTGTTGCGGGATGCAAGGGCACAATACCCCATGCCTCAGAAGCTCTTACTCGCGCTGTTGGTGGCCTCGCGTAAGCTGCAACACTACTTTCAAGGCCACCCCATCAAGGTCGTCTCAGCCTACCCACTTGAAAGGGTGCTCAAGAGCCCCAACTCCGCTGGGAGGGTCGCCGAATGGAACATAGAGCTACAAGCGTTTCAGTTGGAATTTAGCACAACCAGGGTCGTCAATGGAGCCGCACTTGCAGATTTTGTGGCAGAATGGACAGAGGCGCCCGAGCTCGAAGCAGGTGAGGACCGGTCACTTTCCCTAGGAAGTGAGGCACCAAATGGTTGGGTCATGTACTTCGATGGAGCATTCTCGCGACATGGCGCGGGGGCTGGCGCAGTGCTTATATCCCCCACTGAGGACAAGCTCTATTATGTCGTGCAGCTCTGTTTCCAGCAGGGTGAGAAGGTCTGCAACAACATACTAGAATACGAGGGCCTCATAGCAGGCTTGAAAGTTGCAGCAGTACTGGGGGTGAAGCGCCTCATCATTAAGGGTGATTCACAGCTCCTCGTCAACTTCTCCAACAAGGTGTACAAGCCAAAGGACGAGCACATGGAAGGGTATCTTGCGGAGGTGCGCAGGATGGAAAAATAGTTTTCGGGGCTGGAGTTGCAGCATGTTCCCCCGCGGCACCAACTAAGAGGCTGGTGACATCGCCAGGAGGGCGTCCAGGTGGCTGCCTCAGGAGCCTGGCGTATTCGAGGAGCGGCTCTTCAAGCCATCAGCGGCACCGTCACTGTCAAGCACCGTGCAACCTTGGGAGGAACTCCCTCAGCCACCTGCCATGGGAGCCCCGGCCTGTGGCCCAACCTCGGGAGCATGCTTACTCCTGGCGCTGGAACCTCAGGAGGGATGTTGCACTACGGAATTCAATGACTACCTGATGCAAGGGACGCTACCGGAGAAAGAGAAGGATGCAGAATGCGTGGCCCGGTAGGCCATGGCCTACTGCATCCAAGACGGAGAGCTCTACTGAAAGTGGCCAAATGATGTTTCCCTGCGTTGCATCTCCAGGGAATAGGGGAAGGAGTTGCTGGCTGACATACATGGTGGATATTGCGGACACCACTCGTCATCACGGACTCTCGTCGGCAAAGTATTTCGCAGCGGGTTCTACTGGCCTACGGCACTCAACGACGCAATCAAGCTGGTGAAGGCCTGCGAAGCCTGCCAGTTCCATGCCAAGCAGATCCATCAGCCAGCTCAGGGCCTGCAGACCATCCCACTGTCGTGGACATTCATGGTTTGGGGGCTGGATATCTTGGGCCCGTTTCCTCGAGCGCCCGGGGCTACCGCTACCTCTACGTCGCCATCGACAAGTTCACCAAGTGGGCGGAGGTGGAAGCCGTCCGCACCATCCCAGCTGGTTCTACAATCAAGTTCATCAAGGGCCTCGTGAGCTGATTCGGGGTCCCTACTCGCATCATCACCGACAATGGTTCGCAGTTCACCAGCAATCTCTTCAAAACATATTGTGCTAACCTTGGAACGCAGATATGCTACGCTTCGGTGGCACACCCCCAGAGTAACGGCCGGGCCGAACGCGCCAACGCAGAGGTCCTGAAGGGCCTCAAAACTAGGACCTTCAAAAAGAAGCTGGAGGCCTGCGGCAGGGGCTGGTACGACGAGCTCCAGTCCGTGTTGTGGTCCATCCGCACTACCGCCACCAAGTCGACTAGCGAGACCCCGTTCTTCCTCGTCTATGGAGCAGAGGTGGTCCTCCCTCATGAGGTCGGGCGTCGCTCCGCACGGGTCCTAGCATTTGATGGAGCGCAACAGGACGCCATGCGGGGGACGAACCTCGTGCTGGGGGAGAATCACCTTCGAGAAGCCGCGCTACGAGCAGCAAGATACCAGCAGGCGCTGCGACGGTATCGTTGCCGCAACATCCGCCCCAAGACTCTTGAGGTAGGTGACCTCGTGCTCAGGCGGGTGCTCTCCAGGGAAGGGATGCATAAGCTCTCGCCCATGTGGGAGGTCCCGTTCAAGGTTGTCCATGTTTTAGGCCTGGCGCCACGCACCTGGAGACTCGGGAAGGGTTGCCCATCCCAAACACTTGGGACATTCAGCACCTCCAGAAGTTCTACCCTTGAAGAAAGGCCCGGTGCCTGTGAAGAGGCCCGGTGCCTATGAAGCTCGCCGCCCAAAGAAAATCCCGGTGCCTGTGAAGAAGGCCCGGCGCCTGTGAAGCTCGCCGCCCAAAGAAAGGCCCGGTGCCTGTGAAGCTTGCCACCCGTGACACTCTCACGTAATAATGAGTTGGGGTTGTACAGGCCCCGGAGTCTCCAGAGTGCCGCCCTCGGGCCTCGGGGGCTCCCGCCCATGGCAGGTGGCAGCACTTTGCTCCGCGCTGGTGAGCAGACGTCGAAGACTAGACTAGGGGCCGGACACGGCTTTTCATTTTCTTTCCGCAGTTGGCTTGTTCTCCCTTGTTTGAACCTTTATTCAAGTTGTTTCTAGTGTTGTTTGCCATCTTCTTCCCTCGTTCTCCATTTTTGGCTTTTGTCTGGCTCTCTCTCTCTTTCGCAAGCCTCGTGAGGGGGCTGCACGGCGCCCTCGTGAGCCCTTCTTCTCTTGATTTTCGCGAGGCCCTCTCGTTCGAGTTCACAGCGGGAGCACCCCTCCCGGTCCGTGACCCTTGGGCATCGCGATGCAAAGCACTGAGCCTAAGCCGGCAACCCTCGCGACCAAGGTTCGGAAACACTCCTCCCAACTGAGTTTTGCAGCTCTTAAGGCACCCGGCGAGGCCTCAAGCAGGCACCTCGCAAGGCGGAAACTACTACAGACATCCCGAGCTAAGTTGTTCCTACGCGCAGGCACATAACCATGACATCATAACACATCACAGAGACGATAAATGTAGCATGATAATTAGGGGATCATAGTCTCTTGCACGCCCCCATGGGGCTCGATACTTCTTTCTCTCAATGCAGGAAAAAGGAGAAAAACAATATAAAAATGGCACGCGCCTTGCGACAACACGCGAGGAGGGATCCGCATCGTCCTCCCCGAGCTCAATCACACTTCGCCTCGCGCTTCACCGGGGCGCGGCAACGGGACGACCCGCTACCGCCCTCGAAGCAGGCGCGGCGGCGTGGTGGCTGATCGCAGCCACCGCTGGAGGAGCTGTCACCGGAGGAGGAGCCGCTGAAGCTTGGTGAGCTACGGTTGCCGCTAGGAGCGGGTTCACCTTCGCCCTCGTCACGACCGTCGCCAAGGCCAAGCACCTCGTCGCCGCCATCGTCTTCAGGGCAGCACCCGACACGGGGGGCATCCTCTCCGAACACCCTCACATAGAGGGTCGCATTGCCGTCGTACTTGAAGTGGAGGGTGCACCGCCTGCCAGGCCACGCGTGCGGGCAAACGTCTGCCAACACTGGGCCAGGGCCACGTTCCCGATGACGGAGATCTCCACCGCGACCTAGGAGGCCCTGCTACAGCAGCCGTCCGCCTGCAGCCAGAGCCCGCCGGGGCCAGCGGCCGGCAGTTCACTGACGAAGAAACAAGGGAGCTGGAGCCAGTTGCGGCCAGGTAGTCCGACCACACCACAAACTCCGGCAGCACCTATGCTGAATGGAAATGCGGCCAGGGAGGCCGCGCAACCACAACACGCCTTCCTCCACCAACCGGGTTGCCTCGATCTGAGCGGCCACCACTGCGCAAAGGGCCACCACCATGACCACGAGAAGCCGCAACGGGGGTCACGAGATGCTTACGGGGCTGGCCGCTGCCTCACTTGGGCGGAGGAGAGCTAGGCCCTTCCTGGTGAGCCTTCCCCTTCTTCGCGACTGAGAACCTCTTCACAGGCGCCATGGGACACTGCAAGCAACCGAAGCCAGGAGGGAGAAGAAGCAAGCGGGGCGAGGAGAGATGTGCAACGGGGGCTTTCGCCCCTCCCCATTTATAGCCCAAGGGTGGCCAACCGTCAGCCTCCACGATCACAGGTAATGATGACTCTTTTTGCATGTAACAGGGACTCGTCAAACCGGGCATTTGCTGAGGCAGCATCGGGAAGTGGAGACGCCCACGTCCAATCAACAGCCATGCGTCGACCAAGGCTGCAGCCTATTGGGGCCCACGGCACTCCGCACTTGCCCTTTGGCTTCTCTGCTAAGCCAAGTCCGAGCACGCCTTGGGCCCGAGGGCTACTGTCGGTGTTCTGGGAATGGGGGTCCCCAGACTTGCGTGCCTGCGGCATGCAGCGTGGCTCAGCGGTGGCCCAGTACGGCCAGTCTTCATCAACCCAAGCTCAAGACCCTCCCGAGGGGCCAAGCCTCACAGGGCGGACGATGCAAGGCCTCCTCAGGGGCGGCCTCACCAGGCAGGCTCGCGAGGAGGCAGAGAGATAAAGGCGAGGGGTACCTCGCGAGGTGCTCATGACGCAAGCCATGACGATCAAGGCCAGGCGGGCACTAGGCGGGTGCTAGCCTATGCAGTGTCCTCGTTTCCTCTTTGGTGCGAATGGGGCAAGCGCAGGCGCGGTGTACTGAGGCATCAAGCAAAGGTTTCCATATCAGTGCAACGAGACCAAGACCAGTAGGATGGCAGGACCGAGGTCAGCGTGGAGCCCAAGACGGTGTCATCACCAGTGCCTTTGGCAGTCGAAGACCACCTTTAGTCAGGATAGCTTGTACTAGTTGTCCCCTTTCAAAATGGTCGTTGTTGGCTTCCTTCCTGCTCAATATTTGGGAAGAGGACCAGGGCCTCTATATATAGGGCTAGCCACCACAATAGGAGGGGATCGAATCCTTCCTAGGTTAAGTTCACCCACATTCCACCACAAGAACACCTCTCCTAGCGAGGTTGTTCTTCCTCTGTATTACTCATCATCAGCCCAAGAGGCAATCCACCGCACCACACACTGGATTAGGGTATTACACCACAACGGTGGCCCAAACCAGTATAAACCTCGTGTCTCTTGTGTTGTACATCGTGCTAGCTTAGAATCGCGGTGAGTTTCTGGGTGTGTTTCAGCAGGGAGAAGATCTTCGTATGCACCCCATAGTTCAAACCTTAAGGGTTTTGCTGGAACCCGATATCCGACAGTCAGCAAGGCAAGTTACAGTTTGATCATACTCTTTAATACCCAGTTTTTACTATGCATTAGTATTGCTCCTCAAATATTTGCATGAGTATGATCGAGAACATGTGGTTTTCGTTGTAGTACTTGAGGTTGGAACCTATTACCTTTGATCACCCTGGGAATATACATTATGCTCAATTATTTCTAAGCAGTGCTCATAGACGGGGATTGGATCGTGATGTACATGGAAGTTGTGAGAGATAATAATTATGGACAACATTAAGGTGGCACCTTTAATACACATCTGGGTGGATTGGTTGGGGCACCTGGAGAAACCAGTGCTTTCCCATTGGGAATCCCGGAGTACCCGTGTGATTTTCCCTCGATTCACAACCCAGGCTCAAAGGTATCATATGATATTTCATGCTAAGAAACTTCTATGTGCAGCCACAAGCCATTCTGGGCTCTGGCATAGTTGAGTAAGTTGTGTGAGCTCTTGAAGAGGTGGACTAGCAGATGTAGGGGAAGTAGGTGTACTGGTCTACCTAGAGTAGAGAGCTAATGCTTCAGGAAGACTATGTCTCAATCTTCCGATCATGGATGTGGTCGAGTCTTGTGGGGAAATGTGCACAACCTCTGTAGAGTGTATAAACTAATCATGGTTAGTTGTGTCCCTGGTTATGGACATCTTGAGTATCTAGAAGTGGATATTATTGTTAGTCTCATCACTCTTTAATTAATGAATTGGGTTTAAAATGATACTTGGTTAATGTTGGGATTTGAGTTGGAGGAACATTCTTAAATATTGGTATAATTTGGTAGTAAATAAAATTTATTCATTTGTTTTAGGGAAAAATTACCTTTATGCAAAATATTAAACTTAGAGCCTCCACCAGCCAAATATGCATGTAGATATAGTTTCTTGCATTCATTTTCTCTACAGTGTAACTCTGCCAGCATATTCCATGTGCTGACCTACACAGCGGCAATGTCTCATGTTGTAGACTTTACCGACGAAGAATAAGGTGTGATAGGTCGTTGTCATTCACTCAGCTATGCCGTTGGAGTTGATGGACTCATTTATCTTCGAAGCTTCCGCAGCTATTTTGTTTAGATGGCCTTCAGCCATATTATTTGTGTAACAAATACTCTTTATGAGGACCTCGATGTAATAAGTGTGTGATTGAACTCTATTATAATTCCTCGAGTACTTTGTGTGTCATCATACCGATCCAGGGATGACACTTAAGCATAGATATTTCGGTCCATTGGGATCGTGGTCGCTATACTGGTAGGATGGCTGAGTTTGGTTTGATCACATGCGGTAGCACGTGTCAGTGAGGGTGTGTTCCCTTGGTTGGGTTTGCGGCATGCAGGAGCGACTGTGTGATGGTGTGGTGCGACCGCGACAGCTGTGCGCAAGTGTTCTTCCTTTTCATTTTGAAAAACTTTTGGCAAGCTTGGCAAAAATGTGTGGTAAAGTATGGCAATGCAAGGCCTAGACCCAATATACAAGTATGTACTACTTGTGTTAAAAAGGAAAGGCAGGGTTTTCCTTCATGGGATTGATCGATACAAATCCTCGTTTGACATGTCAATTAATGCGTATTTTTTCTACAATGTCCAAAGAGCTAACCATCTCACTCTTCATTCCTTGATTAATGCAGCGCCAAGCAAACCAACCTTCTCGCTACCGCATGCATGCAAGGGTATATTAATGTCCTTGGTTGCTACTATGAGGCAAACCCCATCAATTTTTCCTTGATTAGTGTTAGTGGCCTTTTGAAAATTGTAATTTTGATATTGGCCTTGTATACAAAAAATAGAGGTAGTAAATATTTGACTTCATTCCCCATTGCAGTGACGTCGATGATATCTCGAACATTGTGGCTTTGGTGAAGGGCGTTCGACGAAGCACACCATTGAGGAAGAGCACGGTAAGTCATCCGCAAGTGCCGCCTGCAAGCCGAGAGAACCACCTTCTTTGCATCCAGGAAGTCCGTTGAACCAAAGGAGGCGTAAATGTACTACTACACAATAGCATTGTCCGTCTAGCTTAGTGTGGTAAGCTTGTTTCTCGAAGAAAATGATGGAGAACTGGATTCAACGAAGAGTAAAATGATGGTTGCTTTGCCCGTGCTTTGTGATTTGATGCCTCAATGCGTTGTGATTTGTGATATGTGATAGAAGGGATAGGGGAGTAGACTCTATGCTTTATACTGTACATGCGTCCAAGTGATGACACACAAGTATATGGGATCAATTGTATCCCTTTTTGATAAGTAAGAGTGTCAAACCCAACGAGGAGCATAAGGAAATGACAAGTGTTTTTCAGCAAGTTAATGTCTGCAAGTGCTGAAATTGTATGTAATAGAGTAGTTCGATAGCAAGATAATTTTAACGAGCAAGTAACGGTAGTAGTAACAAAAGTGCAGCAAGGTAGCCCAATCCTTTAGAGGCAAAGAACAGGCCAAAACGGTCTCTTATGATAAGCAAAGTGTTCTTGAGGGTACACGGGAATTTCATCTAGTCACTTTCATCATGTTGGTTCAATTCGTGTTCGCTACTTTGATAATTTGGTATGTAGGTGGACCGGTGCTTAGTTGTTGTTATTACTTTAACAAACCTCCTACTTATGATTAAACCCCTCGCTTGCATCCGCAACTACGAGAAAAGTAATAAGACAAAATTCTAACCATAACATTAAACTTTTTGATCCAATTGGTCCCTTATAGAATAGCGCATAAACTAGGGTTTAAGCACCTGTCACTCTCGCAACCCATCATCAAATAACTACTCCACAATGCATTCCCTTAGGCCCAAATATGGTGAAGTGTCATGTAGTCGACGTTCAGCTGACACCACTAAGGGAATCACAACATACATATCATCAAAATATCAAACACATATCAAGTTCACATGATTACTTGCAACATGATTTCTCCCGTGACCTCAAGAAAAAAATTAACTAATCACAAATGATAATCATGCTCAAGATCAGAGGGGTATTAAATTGCGTAATGGATCTGAACATATAATCTTCCACTAACTAAACCATATAGTAATCAACTACAAGATGTAATCAACACTACTAGTCATCCACAAGCACCAATCTATAGTTCCGGTACAAAGATTGAACACAAGAGATGAACTAGGGTTTCATAGGAGTTGGTGTTGTTGAAGAT
>NC_041387.1:222167122-222206812 GCF_002162155.2 Triticum dicoccoides | reverse complement strand
GTTCCTCCGGCAGAATCGCTCTGCTGGAGGGCAAAAGTGCTCCTGCCCAGGTTCCAGCTCGAGACGGCGGCACTTCGTCCCTAAAGTCCTAGCCTTATTTTTTCTATGTCAAAATGACTTATGTACTAGAAGAGAGGCACCGGAGGTGGCCCGAGGTGAGCATAACCCACCAGGGCGCGCCTGGGACCCCTGGCGCGCCCAGGTGGGTTGTGCCCTCCTGATGGGCCCCCTCTGGTGGTACTTATTGGCTACAAAAATCCTCATTTATTCCGTCAAAATACCTCATGAAGTTTCATCTCATTTGGAGCTGTGCAGAATAGGTAGCCTGACGTAGCTTTTTCAGGTCCAGATTTCCAGCTGCCGGAATTCTCCCCCTTTCTGTGTACCTTGCATATTATGAGACAAAAGGCATTAGAATTACTCCAAAAACATTATTACGCAAAAAACAACATAAATAATAGTAGGTAAACATGATGAAAAATGGACGTATTAACTCCCCCAAGCTTAGACCTCGCTTGTCCTTAAGCGAAAATCGAAATCCAAAAACATGTCCACATGCTTAGAGAGAGAAGTGTCGATAAAAACAAAATACGGACATAGAAGCATCATGTAACTTATTCTAACATCAACAAACTTTAACATGAAACTTTTATAATAAAACTTTTATCATAGACTTCTCATGAACAAGTAACAATTCATCACAAAATCGAAGTATAAAGTATAAACTCTATTGGAAACCAACAAACTATGTTCTCAGTCAACTTTGCAACAACAATTCATCATCTTTTCAGGAAGGGTCACATATCAGAGCATTTAGGCAAGTCCATATACTCAACCATCATTTAGTCTTGTATGATCACTAACACTCACCGCGTACAGATGAGCAAAACATTTCAACCAGACACATAGAAAGATAGGGGCTTGTAGTTTTGCCTCCCAACGTATTCACCTCAAGGATGATGTCAACAATAATAACTCATGCTACCCATATTCAACTGGATATTTGTGCCTAGATCTTTCCTAGCCACATGATGTTTGCCAAAGGAGAAAATAAAATGGAATAGAGAGAAAAACTTTGACTCTTGCATGAATGTAAAGACATAAAAGTAAAAGATAGGCCCTTCATAGAGGGAAACAGAGGTTGGCATGCGCTTTTTGTTTGTATGCTCATCCCCTTAGTGCAAGAGAACGTCACGTTATATTGCCACTTATGATGGAAACCTTTATTATGCAGTCTATCGCTTTTATTCTTTGCCATCACTACTTTGTACAATGCTCAATTTTCTCTTACACTAAATGATCTAACACTTTTAGAAGCAATTTTTATTGCCTTATTGCACCGATGACAACTTAATTGAAGATCTTACTCAATCCATAGGTAGGTATGGTGGACTCTCAAAACAAGATTTGGGTCTAAGGGTTTTGGATGTACAAGTAGTACCTCTACTTAGTGTGGAATTTTGGGATAGCAAAGATGGGGGGCAAACACCACATGTTGAATGATCTATGACAATATTGTCGGCGTTCCGGGAACGGTGGTCCCCAGACTTGCCTGCCTGCGGCGTGGCTCAAGTGGTGGCCCAGTGCGGCCCATCTTCATCAACGCAAACTCAAGACCCTCATGAGCGGCCAAGCCTTGCAGGGCGGACGACGGCAGGCTTCCTCAGGAGTGACCTCACCAGGCAGGCTCGCGAGGAGGCGGACATATTAAGGCAAGGGTACCTCGCGAGGTGCTCGTGACGCAAGCCATGACGATCGAGACCAGGCGGGCGTCGGCCTGTGCGGTGTCCTCGTTTCCTCTTTGGTGCAAAGGGGGCAAGCACAGGCGTGGTGTGCCGAGGCATCAGACAAAGGTTACCATTTCGGTGCAACAAGACCAAGACCAGCAGAGCGGCAGGATGGAGGTCACCGTGGAGCCCAAGAGAGCATCATTGCCAGTGCCTTTGGCCACCGAAGACCAACTTTAGTCAGGATAACTTGTCCCAGATGTTCCCCTTTGAAATGGCCTTTGTTGGCTCCCTACCAGCTCAATATTTGGGAAGAGGACCAGGGCCTCTATAAATAGAGATAGCTACCACAGTAGGTAGGGAGATCGGATCCTTCCCTACGAGAACACCACACCAGCTCAAGAACACCTCTCGCGAGGCTGTTCTTCCCCTGTACTGTTCATCATCAACCCCTGAGGCAATCCACCATACCACACAGTGGAGTTGGGTATTACACCACAACGGTGGCCCAAACCAGTATAAATTTTGTATCCCTCGTGTTGTTCATCAATTTAGCTTAGATTCTTGTGAGGCGATTGGACGTGGATTGGTAGGGGGAAGATCTTCGCACGCACCCCGGAGTTCGAACCTCTAGGGTCTGCCGGAACCAAACATCCGACATTTGGTGCGCCAGGTAGGGGTGCGCCGGAATCTTTCTTCCGCTGTTCCGCATTTGATCGTCCGTCGTGTCCATGGCTGACGCTCGCCGGGCTGGCGCCGAGCGTCGGGCTGCTCTCGCTGCCCGCGTCGCCCAGACGGCTCTCGTCAGCGGGTGTCCCCGTTGTTCTCCATCGCCTGCTGCCAACGCCGCCACCGGCCCAGCGGGGAGCGAGCAGCAGGGCTCGTTGCTGCATCCCTTGGTGCGGCGGGAAGGCCGCACCGCCAGCCCATCGCTGACCCGAGCTGGTTCGTCGTCGCAGGCCCGTCGCGCTCCCACGGACGCGCACGTCGCGTTGCTCCTGGAGCGTGAGCTCCTGCACTACCATCCCATCGACGACCTCTATGAGGAGTGGCTCGCTCGCATCACCGAGCTCGTCAGCGCCGCAGGGAGCTCCCCCGTGCCGCCCCTCTCGCTGCCTGGCCCTCCGTCCTTCGCGGGTGATGCAGCTCAGGAGGTGCCTCCGCGACCTCCTCCCCAAGAAGGCGCCCTGGCTCCTAGGCGCGTGGCCCCTGGACGAGATCCACCGTGTCAAGCACCCGCGCGACAAGAAAGGAGCTGCCAAGAAATCCCTCGTCCCCAAGAAGGTGCCCGCGTGCTTCCTGCACTGGCACGTCATGACAGCATCCCTGCACCGCCACGTCAAGACCCCACGATGCTCCTGGCAACGACACGTGGGAATCCCCAGGAGCAAGCCCCGCATCAGTAGAGAGATCTGGTGGCCACCGCAGGCTGCCGCGCCTTCACCACCGAGTTGCGCAGTGCCGGCTGGCCGGGCAAGTTCAAGCCGGACCTGCCTCCTCGCTACGACGGCACTACCGACCCCTCGGAGTTCCTGCAGCTCTACGAGCTGGGCATCAAAGCGGCCAATGGGGATGCGAAGGTCATGGCGAACTAGTTTCCCATGGCGCTCAAGGACGGTACCCGCACCTGGCTCCTGAACCTTCCTCCTGGCACGATCTCCTCCTGGGACGAGATGCGCACCCGCTTCATCGCTAACTTTCAGGGCACTCACGACTGTCCACCGGCCGTGGGCGACCTGCGCTGCATCAAGCAGCAACCTGGAGAGACCTTGCAGAAGTACATCCAGCGCTTCAATAGCACTCGCCTCAAGATTCCCAAGGTGACCGAGGAGGCCATCATCTCAGTGTTCTCCGACGGCGTCCGTGACATCAAGATGAAGGAGGAATTAGCGATCCACGAAGATCTGTGCACGTCTCTGGAGCTGTTCAACCTGGCGACCAAGTGCGCAAGGGCTGAGGAGAGACGCCTCTCCCTTCTCGAGCTCCCAGCTGCCGATCCAGAAGAGAAGAAAGCCAAGGCCAAGGATGTGAAGCGCAAAGGAGCGGTTGTGCTCGCAGCAGAGCCAGATATGAAGCACGACAGGGACCAGTTGGAGTCGTCCAAGGGTAGCCGGTACTGCGTGTACCACGATCTCCACACCCACAACACCAACAAATGCCAAGAGCTCAGGGCCGTTGGAGAAGGCCGTGTCGGTGGACGCCCCGAGCGCAACGATCGGGGCTACGGCCGAGGCGGAGGAAGAGGTGGAGGACGATGGGACGGCCGTGGCCCTCGCCAAGGGTGGCTTGACTGGCCTCGCAGGGACCGCTCGCAGGACCAGCCTCGCGTGTGGGCTTGGAGGGATCAGCCTCGTGAGGATCGCCCACAAGGCAACGCAGGCCTTCCTCCTCTGCCACCACCACCAAGAAGGAATGACGACCATCATTAGGACGAGGGGGCTGGGGGCTTCTAGGAGCTGCGTGCTATCGCTTGCATCTTGGGCGGTGCCCAGGCCCCAGCCTCTCAGCGCATCTTCAAGCAGTTTGCTCGCGAGGTGAATGCAGTCCTCCCCAAGCTCGAGGCCATGCGCTCTCTCAGGTGGTCGACGTGCGCCATCACTTTCAGCTCAGCGGATCAGCTCAAGTGTGCGGCAACAGCCGGTGTCCTCCCAATGCTCTGTCCCCTAGTCATCAACAATGTGCAAGTTACCAGGACCTTCATCGATGGCGGAGCAGGACTCAATGTCCTGTCCGTCAAGACGTTCAACAATATCCAAGTGCCATATGATCAGCTTCAGCCAACCAAGCCTTTCTTAGGAGTCACTGATGGTTCCACTATCCCGATAGGGCAGGTCCGCCTCCCTGTCACCTTTGGACAGCGCAAGAACTACCGTACCGAGCTCATTGACTTCGACGTTGCCCACATTCGCCTGCCATACAATGCCATTCTCCGATATCCAGCCCTGGCCAAGTTCATGGCAGTATCTCACCATGTCTACAATGTCCTCAAGATGTCGGGAAGCGGCGGAGTCATCACGGTCCCCTGTGAAGAGAAGGATGCGGTGTACCTCCCTGATCCAGCTCCCAAGAAGAGAAAGACATCACCCAGTTCAAGGCCTCAGGAGGTAGGCACCTCTGGTGGCACTGCACCAGGATCTGCACCCACCCAAGGGGAGCCGCCCTCCATCGCATAGGAAGGTGCACCCGGCACCCTCCTCGGGCAAGGCTCGGGGGCTCTCTCCTGGAGGGCCACGGACTTTGCCAAGATCACGAGGGAGGAGCTCGGGCACCACTTGGAGGCGTGCTTCTCGGCACGCTTCCCTCAAGAGGGCATAAGGCAAGGAGGGCCCAGCCCTCAGGAGTTCGCCACCAAGGTCACTCAGGAGCTGCAGGAGTCGAGAGTCATGCGCGGCAGCCGCCGCCTACCCGGTGTAGCTCCCCATCCAGGCGAGGATGGCGGGCTGCGCGTCTGCGTCGACTACCCAGGGCTCAATCGAGTCGCGTCTCAGGAGCGCTTCTGGCCTTCGCGCATGGGACATTGCAAGCGTCCACCTCACAGCTATGTTCGCACGCCTTTTGGCCTGCCGAACGTGGCTGCTGCTCACCAGTGTCTGATGAGGAGCATTCTGGATGCTCAGGTGGCTAGGCACCGCGCGTTCCTGGATGAAATGGAGATGGACCTCGCCGAGTCGCCCGGACCTCCAGAGCCTCCCGGGGCTCAGAGTTCCGAAGGCTCGTGAGGATTGGCTTCCTCACTGCGCACCGTTAGCTATCCCAACAATCGCTCTGCAATGGTATGAGGTGGCATGCTTTGAGTTTCATTTCAGCTAGGAGCACCCTCAGGGTTACATCATTCCCAGGTCGCGTGGGTCTATCCCCGCGACGTGTATCCATTTTGCTTATGTCTTTAGCTTACCTAGTTTGGGGCACCCCTCGGGCTGCATCATCCCCAAGCCGCTCGGGCCTGACCCAGTGGCGTGTGCCTTTCCTTGCATCTATCTAAGTTGGATTGCCTTTTCATGCTCAACTTGCCTATGATTATCACCTCTCGCCCGTCGCGGCCCCTTTTTCTCCCTCATGGAAATTGCTTGCACCTTAAACGGGGCGCCTGAGCATCGCGACTCAGGAGCTCTTACTGGCTCTCCAGCCCTCACCCCCTGGCCTTGTCCACGGCATCGCGACCTGGCATACCAGCGGCGGTTGAGCCTGCTCGAGGGCCGGGACCTGAGGACGTAGAGCGTTTGCATCTAACCCTCATGCAGGAAAGCTCAGCCTCCTAAGGCTCAAGATCAGGCGCAACCCGCCTTGAGGTAGGGCCTCGTGAGTCCCACGCTGGCTCACGAGTGCCCAGATACACCTCGTCTAGCCCTACCGTGCCAGCCACGTGTCAGGGCGGGGCTGTACACGCCCCGGGGACTCCTCCCGGAGGGGGCCCCCTCCCACGTACCAGTGGAAGCACCATGCTCCACGCTGGCTGAACACACTGCCGAGGAGCGGCTATGCCCGTACACATACGGAAGCGCTATGCTCCGCGCTGGTGATAAACAACAGAGGGCAGCCCACGACTGTTTCAACCTCAGGGAGCCTAGAGCTCAATGTCTGGCGTCATCGCACCGCCTCCCCTCGGGAGCGCCGCACGAGGGGGCTGGGCACGGGGGCTGCGCCCGGATCATGCCCGAGCGCACGCCACCCAGCCAGGTCCCTTGGACCTGGTCGTTGCGCGCCCAGGCGGACTCCTGAGCATCGTGACTCAGTAGCCTAACTGGTCACGTAGCCCCTCACTCCTTAGTTCCGAAAGGCTAACGACGATCGAGGTATGCGCTGGGCCGGGCCCTGCCGACGTAGAACGACAGATCCTCTCCTACACCCCCTCCCTATTGGTTGTTTGCGCGTCAAGGGGGACTCCTGAGCATCGTGACTCAGGAGCCTAACTTTCCACGTAGCCCCTCACTCCTTAGTCCCGTCCTAGTGATCCGGCCGGGGCCAACGGCGGCTGAGGTATGCGCGGGGCCTAGCCCTGCCGACGTAGAACACAAGCAAATAGGAAGGAAACCGCAAAAATCTAGCAAATTCATAAGCAAATATTACAGACCATAAATTGTTCTCACAATACCAAACACAAGTTTAAACGCCTCCACGAGGCACGGTGCATGTTGCAGGAATCAAAGCAGGAAAGAAGCCGCAAGAAGATCACCCCTGGGCCGCGCCACTGCTCGTGGTGGAGTTGCGCTTGTCAGCTCCACCCCCCGGGGCCGGGGAGCCAGTGGCGCCTCGCTTGGGTGCGGTGCTGAAGGCACGTAACTTCGCTAGCAAGGCCTCCGCTCAGCCCTTCACGGCCTCGGCAGCAGTGGAGGAGCACTTGGCATCCACAGGCTCCAGCAGGTCGTCAAGGTTGGCATCGGGGTTACGGAGGTAGACATGGCTGAGGATCCATGTCAGCGCTGCGGAGGAAAGGATGCGAGCCTCAGCTTCGTGGGGCCGATGCCGGTCACGACCTCCTCAAGTGCCTCGACCAGGAAGGGAACCAGCTTGGCGGGGCCTTCCGTGGCTCCGGCCAGTGGTTTCTCCAGGCCCCCTTCATGAAGCGTCTTTAACGCCTTGCGATCCCTCACCTCATAACCCGTGAAGGCCGCTCGGTCCTCGGCCAAGACCTTCGCCTTGGCGTCCAGCTCAACCCTCTTCGCTTTTACCGTCTGCTCCAACGTCTCCAGCCGGCCGCAATCAGCTGAGAGTTTGGCGTCACGGTCCTCGACGACAGCCTCTCGAGCCTTCATCTCCTCCTCCTTCTCCTGATGGTCGCGGACCTCCTTGGCGAGCTCATCATGCAGCTCTTGCAGCTCGCCCTCCAGCGTCTTGCAGTGGCCCTTGACAGTTGAAAAATCCTTCAATGCCGCATCGCGAGCGTCTATGGCCTGGGTGGTGACTTCTTCTCCTCCTCGAAAGCCGTCTCAACCTGGCTCAGCGCTGCCCGGATGGAGGCGTCAGAGCGAACCCAGCCGAAGACCAGCTCCACGCGCCCGGCCACCAGGCGGGGGTCGGCGCCCCAGAGATCCTCTTGCAGCTGACTCAGCTCGTCGGCAGCATGGTCCAAGGCTACGGAGGAGGCAGAGGAGACGGGAACCGGCGGAGTAGGAGGAGAAGAGGGCAGCGTGATCACAGCTTGGGAGGCAGGGAATTCCTGAGCCTTGACAACATCGGCGACAGCATCAAGCGTAGGCGCCTCCAGAGTGAGCGGGTCCATGGGGGTTGGCTCCCTGCCAGAGCATCCCTCCTGGCCTCACGAGGGCGATCGGGCAGGGGAAGTGCGAGCCCCGCTGCCTCCCTTTCCTTCGAGTGAAGACACGGCCACGGAAGGTGAGCCCACCCCAAGCAGGGTCGCCGTGTCTCCCTTCACCCTCTTCGCCGCAGGTGGCGGCCTACCCAAATAAGGGATGTCAGGCCTCAGCGGCAAAACATGGGCAAATCGGAGTTCGAGTACATACTGGTCAGCTGCCTCGGGGTCCCACGGCCTCCGGCCGAGCTTGAAGCCCGAGAGCCTCTTTCGGGGCTCAGCCTCGGGAGGTCCAGCAGCAGAGGAAGGCACACCAGAAGGGCTAGAGCTGGCTTCGGGCAGCACCAGGGCTTGAGTAGACCCTCGGGAGATCAGCCCCGACCTGTCCTTCTTCGGTATCAAGGGCAGGTCCTCTCCCCCTTGCCTGGCGCTGGCCTCGTCGTTGTCCGGCAAGGAGCGGAGGGAACTGGACCTGCGCTAGGGGGAAGTCTCCCACATCCCCTCGATGGTCGCCTCTGAGTTACGCTCCTCCTTCTCCTCCTCATCTTCCTCCTCTTCCTCGCCGGAATCATTAGAAGACAAGTCCATCATCACCGTCGCTGCCTGGCCCTCAGGGGCCTCCGCCGGCACCAAGCCAACCCCGTCGAAGGTAGGCATGGTGTCCACCACCCGCTCCTAGTCGTCGTGAACGAACAAGGGGACCGAAGCGCCCTCCGGGCTTGCCATGTCCTCTCCGACCAGGAAGCGGAGGGCTGCGGTTAGATCCTCGTCAGCCAGGGCAGCCGAGCTCAGGCAGAGGACGGCGTCTGCATCCTCAAGCCTCCACAGTGGGCGCGAGTGCGCCTGAAGAGGGGCCACCCGGTGCGACAAGAACTCCCTCAAGAGCGTGGTCCTGCTCAGCTTCACCACACTCAGGTTGCCCGGCCTCAGGTCAGCTTTCATCTTCTCCAGCACCAGCTTCGCCCGCCGGTCGTCGAGCTTCGCGCAAGACCACGCCTCGACAGCCTGGGGCTGCTCCGTGGGAAGCTCCAGCAAGGAGTTGGAGCATCTGGCGTCCACCATGACCCACTTGCTCCGGAAGCCTTTGGCCCTCTTCCCGGCCTTCGAGATCGTGTTGGCTTTGGAGTATGCGACAAAGCCTACGCACACCAAGATATTGGCACTAGTGACCCAGAGGGAGAAGAAGTGGCGCAGCAAGGCCAAGGAGGGCATCACCCCGACGTGTGCCTCATAGTAGTAGGCGAAGATCGACAGGAGGAGAACGGAGTTGGGGTGGATATGCAGAGCATGCAGCTGATATTGGCGGAGGACAACAAAGAAGAACTCAGAGAAAGGAGGCACCAGGCCAGCAATGATGGCGCTCGTGAAGAGGGGGTAGAAGGTGCTCCCCTTGTCCTCCGGCCGGGCGGAGCCGAGCCGAAGCGCAGTTTCCCCCATTTCGTTGCCCTGTGCCGTCGCCATCTGGCGCGTGAGGGTGAGATTCTTCTCCGTCATGTTTGGGGGATCCAGAGCCGGCGAGTACCAGGCCGGTGGAGCCCCGGCCGCGGTCTTGCGGGGCCCCATTGCTCGCGGAGGTGAAAGGCTGAGGCAGATCTGGAGATTTCGGAAGCAGGTGGGCGAAGAGCAAGAAAGGGGATCTGGAGCAAGGCGAATGAGAGTAATGAAAGTAAGCCTAGCCCCGGGCCAACCTTTTTGTTAGTAGGGCAGTTGCCGAGGCAGCATGCGGAAGCGGAGATGCCCACGTCCAATCAACCGCCACACGACGCCCAAGGAGCAGGCTGTTGGGGCCCGCGGCGCTCCGCACTTGCCTCTTCGCTTCTCTACTAAGCCAAGTCCGAGCGCGCCTTGGGCCCGGGGGCTATTGTCGGCGTTCTGGGAACGGGGGTCCCCAGACTTGCCTGCCTGTGGCTGCGACGTGGCTCAAGTGGTGTCCCAGTGCAGCCCATCTTCATCAATGCAAAATCAAGACCCTCGCGAGGGGCCAAGTCTCGCGGGGTGGACGACGCCAGGATTCCTCAGGAGCGACCTCACCATGCAGGCTCACGAGGAGGCAGAGAGATCAAGGCAAGGGTACATCGCGAGGTAACCGTGACACAAGCCATGACGATTGAGACCAGGCGGGCGCCAGGCGGGCGACGGCCTGCGCAGTGTCCTTGTTTTCTCTTTGGTGCAAAGGGGGCAAGAACAGGCATGGAGTACCGAGGCATCAGGCAAAGGTTACTGTTTCGGTGCAACGAGACCAAGACTAGCAGAGCGGCGGGATGGAGGTCACCATGGAGCCCAAGACGGCATCATCGCCAGTGCCTTTGGCAGCCGAAGACCAACTTTAGTCAGGATAACTTGTACCAGATGTTCCCCTTCGAAATGGCCGTTGTTTCCTCCCTTCCCGCTTAATATTTGGGAAGAGGACCAGGGCCTCTATAAATAGAGATAGCTACCACAGTAGGTAAGGAGATCGGATCCTTCCCTACAAGAACACCACACCATCTCAAGAACACCTCTCGCGAGGCTGTTCTTCCCCTGTACTGTTCATCATCAGCCCCTAACGCAATCCACCACACCACACACTGGAGTAGGGTATTACACCACAACAGTGGCCCGAACCAGTATAAATCTCATGTCCCTCATGTTGTTCATCGATTTAGCTTAGATTCTCGTGAGGCGATTGGACGTGGATTGGTAGGGGGGAGATCTTCGTGTGCACCCCAGAGTTCAAACCTCAAGGGTCTGCCGGAACCCAACATCCGACAAATATTGCTTCTACATGAATATGAACAAACATAAATCATTACGTTGTCTTCCTTGTCTAACATCAACAATTTTGGCATATAATATTTTGATGGGTGCTCACAATCACAAAAGATTTCTAGGATAGTGTAGTTGCAGGTGAATCTTATCTTCCCTTATTAATTCTTTCATGAGTTGCATCATTGACTAATGTTATGTTTGTTAATATACAATAATATTTACTACTTATACTTTTCCTTGTGTAATGTCATCACTTACCATAATATTAGCATATGATCTTTTTGATTTATTTATTTTTTCCTTTATTGAAACGTGAAAGTAAAAGAAGCAAAACTGAAACTAAACTTTATTATATATCTCACACACTATTACAAAGATAGATCACTAAGCAAACTCTCAAAAAGAAAGGATCAAGCTCAACTTTTATTCATCTAAAGCAAAAGATAACTATGGATTGAACTAAGAAGAGTAATGGCAAAAGATAGTGGAGGTGATACGATGCCGGGGCACCTCCCCCAAGCTTGGCGAAAGCCAAGGGGAGTCCCATACCCGATACTCAATTTTCTTTTGGCGATGAAGAAGGAGATGGTGGTGATGAACTTGTAGTGATCTTGTCCAATATATATCTGAGTGCTTCTCTTAAGCTGTGAATCACCCGAAGAGCTTGGTGAAGCAACTCAGTGTGCTTCTCTACTTCAACCATGTTATGCTTATTTTCCGGACCACAAGAGTTTTTCCCTGCATCACTTCCTCTAGGACGGGATATGTTCCAATTGGAGGGTAGATGCACACGACGAGTGTTTTTGAACCCATAATTATGAATCAAATTGTGAAAATTGTTTTGATGTAACCTGTGTAATGGTCTCCTTGTAGGGAGTTCCTACTGATCTCTTGGGCCCTCTTGATTGTTTGTTCGCCTCATGGCTTGATAGGGATTACGATAAGTGGAGAAGCCAGCCAGAGTGCCCCTCTTAGAGGCCGGATGGTGAATTCCAAATGAGTCTCCCTCATCTTCCTCCATAGAAACCTCTTCAAATCCCTCTACCCCTGGACTCCACCTGAAGCAACCAAGCATCACCATCTTCAGCGTTGGAGGAGGGAGAAGACATGATGCCTGGCTTAACAGATCTGACAGAAAACAGTGAGAAAAGAAAATAGGAGATTTATCCATTATACGGATGTCAACAAGTTCGGGGGGAGGGGGTATATAAAGATTTCTTATCTTGGGAAACAAGCAAACAAAAAACAGAGTCCATAAGATACCCGAGGTGGGAACAACCCACCTGAGCGTGCCTGGCAAGCCAGGCGCACCATGGTGTCTTATGCCCACCAGGGTCACCTTCCTGGTAGTTTCTTATTTTCCTAATTTTCTAAATATTCCACAACTGACAAAAAATATTTTTGCGGATTTTTCGGAGTCCGTTTACTTACCATATCACATACCTCCTCTTTTTCACGATTCTGGAGTGTTCCAAAAGGTTTCTTTTATGCGTTTTTCCGGTGTCATAGTTTGGATAATATTGCTTTCAACATTAATGGGCATACCTGAGATATAATGCTTTATTCGTTGCCCATTAATAGCCTTCGGGTTAGTACCTTCGGCATTATATAATTATATAGCTCCAGATTGATAAACCTCCTCGATAATATAGGGTCCTTCCCATTTGGAGAGGAGTTTCCCTGCAAAGAATCTGATACGAGAGTTGTACAAAAGAACATATTCTCCAACTTTGAACTCATGCTTTTGAATTATTTTATCATGCCATCTTTTAACTTTTTCTTTGAATAACTTTTCATTTTCATAAGCTTGGGTTCTCCATTCATCTAATGAGCTAATATCAAATAACCTCTTTTCACCAGCAAGTTTGAAATCATAGTTGAGTTCTTTAATTGCCCAATATGCCTTATGTTCTAACTCAAGAGGCAAATGACAAGCTTTTCCATAAACCAATTTATAAGGAGACATACCCATAGGATTTTATATGCTGTTCTATAAGCCCAAAGTGCATCATCTAGTTTCTTAGACCAATTCTTCCGGGACCCATTAATAATATTTTGTAGGATTAGTTTTATTTCTCTATTGCTAAGTTTAAATTGACCACTAGACTGAGGATGATAAGGTGATGGCATTCTATGGTTAACATCATACATGGAAAGCATTTTACGGAAGGCACCATGAATAAATTGTGAACGACCATCAGTCATTGAATATCTAGGGACTCCAAACCTTGGGAAAATAACTTCGTTAAGCATTTTAATAGAGGTGTTGTGATCAACACTACTGGTTGGAATAGCTTCTACCCACATAGTAAAATAATCAACAACAACGAAAATATGAGTATACCCATTAGACGAAGGAAAGGTCCCATGAAATCAAATCCCCAAACATCAAATGGTTAAACAACAGGTGAATAATTCATAGGCATTTGTTGACGCTTACCAATATTACCTATTCTTTGGCATTCATCACAAGATAAGACAAACTTACGGGCATCCTTGAAGAGAGTAGGCCAATAAAACCTAGATTGCAATACCTTGTGAACAGTTCTGTCTCACACATGATGTCCTCCATAAGCTTTGAAGTGAGATTTCTGTAAGATTTGTTCCTGTTCATGCTCTGGTACACAACGTCTAATAATACCATCTAGTCCTTCTTTATAAAGATGTGGGTCATCCCAAAAGGAATGTCTTAAATCATAGAAGATTTTTTTTCTTTTGTTGGTAAGTGAAGCTAGGTGGTATGTATTTAGCAAAAATATAATTAGCATAGTCAGCATAGCAAGGTGTACTATTAAAAGCATTTATTGCAGGTAACTGTTAATCAGGAAAGCTATCATTAATAGGTTGTGGGTCATCAAGAATATTTTCACGCCTAGACAAGTTATCAGCTACGGGGTTGTCTGCTCTTTTTCTATCGGTGATATGCAAATCAAATTCTTGTAGTAGTAGAACCCACTCAATGAATCTAGGTTTAGCATATTTCTGTTCCATAAGATATTTTATAGCAGCATGATCGGTGTGAAGGGTCACTTTGGAATCAACAATGTAGGATCTAAATTTATCACAAGCAAACCCCACTGCTAAGAATTCTTTTTTCGGTAGTAGCATAATTTCGTTGAGCACTTTCTAGAGTTTTACTAGCATAATGGATAACATTTAATTTATTATCGACTCTTTGTCCTAGAACAACACCAACAGCATAATCAATATCATCACACATAATCTCAAAAGGCAAGTTCCAATCAGGTGGTTGAATAATAGGTGCATAAATTAAGGCTTTCTTGAGTGTTTCGAAGGCTTCCAAACAATCATCATAAAAACAAAAGGAATATCCTTTTGCAAAATATTTGTAAGAGGCCTGGAAATTTTAGAAAAGTCTTTGATAAACCTCCTATAGAAACCAGCATGACCAAGGAAACTACGAATACCTTTGATATCTTTAGGACATGGCATTTTCTCAATTGCATCAACCTTGGCTTTGTCCACCTCAATACCTCTGTTAGAAATTATATGGCCCAAAACAATACTTTCATTAACCATAAAGTGGCACTTCCCCCAATTCAAGACAAGATTTGTTTGGTCACATCTCTACAAGATTCGATCAAGATTGCTTAAACAATCATCAAAAGACTTCCCATAAATAGAAAAATCATCAATGAAAACCTCAACAATCTTTTCACAAAAATCAGAGAATATAGCAGTCATACATCTTTGAAAGGTAGGGGGTGCATTACATAGAACAAAAGGCATACGTGTATAAGCATAAGTTCCAAAAGGGCAAGGAATAGTGGTCATTTCTTGATCAGGTTGAGAAACATGTATTTGTGAAAAACCAGAATATCCATCAAGGAAGCAAAAATGTGTCCGCTTATATAATATTTCTAGCATTTGATCAATAAAAGGAAGAGGGTGACGATCTTTTCTAGTTGCTTTGTTTAATTTTCTAAAATCAATTACCATTCTATAGCCTGTGACAATTCCTTGCTGAATAAGTTCATTCTTATCATTAGGAAAAACAGTAATACCTCCCTTCTTAGGGACACAATGAACAAGACTTAGTGTTTGTTCTTTTGGGTGGCTTAAAAAAATAAGCTGCCTCTCCCCAGCTTAGAAAATAAGTCGTCTCTATATTTTTTTGAGACTTCTAAGTTAGTTATTCCATAACTAGTTTAGAAGCCTCAATGAATATCAAAGACGGCTCATAAGAAAAGATGGGGAGATGTGGCTTATTGTTAAAGCCGCCCAAAAGAACTGGCCCTTACCCATCTACTATCAGCTATAGGATATATTAGACCTACTTCCAGAACTTTCAATCTTTTTGTTCTTACCACTTCGTTCATCTTGGGATTTAACCGACGTTGGTGATCAACAATGGGTTTAGCATCAGGTTCCATATTAATATTGTGTTGGCATAGAGTGGGACTAATGCCCTTAACATCATCAAGAGTATATCCAATAGCAGCTTGGTGCTTCCTTAGAACTTTCAATAATCTTTCTTCTTCATGTTCTAAAAGGTTAGCACTAATAATAACAGGATATATATTTTTCTCATCAAGGTAAGCATATTTCGAAGTGTCTGGCAATTGTTTTAATTCAAACACAGTATCACCTTTAGGTGGTGGAGGACCTCCTGGAGTTTTAATAGGCATATTGTGTTTAAGCAGGGGTTGTTATTCAAACAGGATTCTATCTATTTCATTTCTTTCACGCATACGCAAATCATTTTCATGGTCTAGAAAATATTGTTCTAAAGGATCAGTAGGAGGTACAACAATAGAAGCAAGACCAATAATCTCATCCTTACTAGGAAAATCTTTCTTATGAGGTTTTCTACTAAACTAAGAAAAAATAAACTCATGAGATTCATCACAAAAGCTAACACCGACAGTTTGTTTCCCACAATCTACTTTGGCATTAACGGTGTTCAAGAAAGGTGAACCTAAGATGATGGGACAGAAGTCATCCTGTGGGGAACCAAGAACAAGAAAATCAGTATGGTATTTTATTTTCCCACAAAAGACTTCAACATCTCTAACAATCCCAATTGGTGATATGGTGTGTCTATTAGCAAGTTTAATAGTAACATCTATTTCTTCTATTTCAGTGGGTGTTATATCATTCATAATTTCTTGATATAAGGAAAAAGGAATAGCACTGACGCTAGCACCCATGTCACATAAACCATGATAAAATTGATCTCCTATCTTAACTGAGATAACAGGCATGCCAACAACAGGTCTATGTTTATCTTTTTCATCGGGCTTGGCAATTCTAGCAGCTTTAGCACAGAAGTAAATAACATGCTCATCAATATTGTCGGCCAAGAGATCCTTAACCATAGCAACACTAGGTTCAACTTTGATTTGTTCAACTGGTTTAGGTGTTCTAATATAACTTTTGTTGACCGCGGTTGAAACTTTAACATGTTCCTTCATCCTAATAGGGAAACATGGTTTTTCAATATAAGAAGTGGGAACAACTGGATCAATATTATAAATGATAGTTTCTTCTTTAGGTTTTACCGGTTCTTTAATTTCTTATTTAATTGGTGGGTGATATTTGAACCGCTTCTCTTTAGGAAGATCAACATGAGTAGCAAAAGATTCTCAAAAGGAAGCTACTATCTCAGAGTCAAGTCCATATTTAGTGCTAAACTTTTGAAAAGCATCGGTATTCATAAAAGATTTAGCACAATCAAACTTAGAATCAACACCTGACTCTTTACCTTCATCGAGTTTCCAATCTTCAGAGTTGCATTTAATTCTTTCTAAAAGATCCCACCAAAATTCAATAGTATTCTTCATAAAAGAACTAGTACAAGAAGTATCGAGCATGGATTGATCATTACGAGAAAGCCGAGCATAAAAATTCTGAATAATAATTTCTATTGAGAGATCATGATTGAGGTATGAATATAACATTGACTTAAGCCTCCCCCAAGCTAGAGTTATAATTTCTCCTTCACAAGGCCAAAAATTTTATATATAATTCCGGTCATGATGAATTAGATGCATGGGATAATTTTTTTGATGGAATTCCAATTTCAACCAATTCCAGTTCCAAGATCCAATATCATCGGATAGCCTATATCAAGTCAATGCCTTTCCCTTCAAAGATAAAGGGAAAACCTTCTTCTTAGCTCCATCTTCGGGTAAACCTGCAAGCTTAAACAATCCACAAATTTCGTCCACATATATCAAGTGTGTATCAGGATGTTCGGTTCCATCTCCTACATAAGGATTACCTAGCTGTTGTTCTACCATACCCGAAGGAATTTCATATTCAATTTTTTCAGTAGGTGCAGTAGGTTGAGGGGTAACTAATTGTGGTTCTGGTCGAGGTGAAGATACCCCTAACAAACCCCTGAAAGGATGGTTTTCCATAGTAATAAGTGGCAATAAATTTCAGCATGTAGTAATAATTTTTCCTTACCAATTTCCACTTACCAAGAGAGCTTCACTCCCCCTCAAGAGCGCCAGAAAATAGCCTTGATGACCCACAAGTATAGAGGATCAATTGTACCCCTTTTCGATAACTAAGAGTGTCGAACCCAACAAGGAGCAGAAGGAAATGACAAGTGGTTTTCAACAAGGTAATGTCTGCAAGTGCTCAAATTGTAAGAAACAGAGTAGTTTGATAGCAAGATAATTCATAATGAACAAGTAATGGTAGTAGTAACAAAAGTGCAGCAAGGTAGCCCAATCCTTTTGAGGCAAAGGACAGGCCAAAACGGTCTCTTATGACAAGCAAAGTGTTCTTGAGGGTACACGGGTATTTCATCTAGTCACTTTCATGATGTCGGTTCGATTTGTATTCACTACTTCGATAATTTGGCATGTGGGTGGACCAGTGCTTAGGTGATGTTCTTAATTGAACAAACCTCCTACTTATGATTAACCCCCTCGCAAGCATCCACAAATACAAGAACAGTATTACGAATAAATTCTAACCATAGCATTTAACTTTTGGATCCAATCGGTCCCTTATGGAATAGCGCATAAACGAGGGTTAAGCTTCTGCCACTCTCGCAACCAATCATCTAATAAGTTCCTGTCATGTAGTCGATGTTCACATGACACCACTAAGGGAATCACAACACACATATCATCAAAATATCGAACACATATCAAGTTCACATGTTTACTTGCAACATGATTTCTCCCGTGACCTCAAGAACAAAAGTAACTACTCACAAATGAGAATCATGCTCAAGATCATAGGGGTATTGAATAACATAATGGATCTAAACATATAATCTTCCACCAAATCACCGATCTGTAGTTCTGGTACAAAGATTGAACACAAGAAATGAACTTGGGTTTGAGTGGAGTTTGTGCTATTGAAGATGTTGATGGAGATAGCCCTCCCCAATATGGGAGAGTTGTTGGTGATGATGATGACGATGATTTCCCCCTTCTGGAGGGAAGTTCCCCGGGTGGAATCGCTCAACCGGAGGGCAAATGTGATCCTTCCCAGGTTCCGCATCGAGACGGCGGCGCTTCGTCCCGAAAGTCCTATCCTTATTTTTTCTATGTTAAAATGACTTATGTACCAGAAGAGAGGCACGAGAGGTGGGCCGAGGTGAGCATAACTCACCAGGGCGCGCCTGGGATCCCTAGCGCCCCCAGGTGGGTTGTGCCCACCTTGTGGGCACCCTGTAGTACTTATTGGCTTGAAAAATCCTCATTTACTCCATAAAAATCCTCGGGAAGTTTCAGCTCATTTGGAGTTGTGCAGAATAGGTAGCCTGACGTAGCTTTTTCAGGTCCAGATTTCCAGCTGCCGGAATTCTCCCCTTTGTGTGTACCTTGCATGTTATGAGAGAAAAGGCATTAGAATTACTCCAATAAGCATTATTATTCAAAAAATATAAATAACAGTAGGTAAACATCATGCAAAATGGACGTATCACCAAGCACGGGAGAAAGAGGAGAGAGGTTGCAATTTTTATTCCTTGAGTCAATCAATTAGGGAGCTTCGGTGCCCTCTTTTTGGCTTTGGCAAGACCCTCCACAATGGTTCCCATCGATGCCAAAAGCTATTTTTACATTTGGGTACATATTGTGGATGCCCTTAACCAGACTACTTGGTTTTGCACCTGTGTGCTATCTATACAGATCTCGATTATATTGATCTAAAAATTATATCAAGATTAGTAAAAAGGAGATGATTTTGCCACGAGGAAGGCGGAGGAGGTTTCTTATTTTTAGAGGACGTTGGCCTGCCTATTTGCTACCAGGCGGTCCCATGTATCACTGTTTTACCAAGCTGATCCGCGTCCTACATGAGGCAGAATAACGGCAGAAGCAACACGTGGTTAACTTGAAGAAGATCAGGGAGAAGCGGATTCAGCAATGAGTGAAATGATGGTTGCTTCGTCCCTCCAATTTCTTTTTTAGCATCACTTTGTCCGTCCAACTTAACAGTGGTAAAGGTGCAGCTTTGTGATTTTACGCGTCATTGCTAATTACTACACCGGCGCCACGACCGGGGTGCTTCACCCCTGCTATGCTGTACTATTATTTAGGTATGGAACATAGGCCCGGTTGCTCGATGTCCCGCATGTAGGCGAAAGGGACTAAAACATTTATGTAAGCGATCACTCCACTCTTACTACGGAGGAGTACACGACACGGCGGCCCAGTGAACTGTAACTTGTACTGTAGTACTACTATAGTTTTGCTGTTTCGCACGATCCATCGATACAAACCCGATTAAACAGGCAAGGGTAGAATTTTTCCCGCATGGTAGATACGAGCCATAAATTTCAAAGGCATTTTTAATGTATGCAAACTGAATAACGAAGTAACAATATGAGATCTACTAAAACTAAAAGCACATATGATTTATTGTGTTAGAGTGTAGTAGTAGTGTTGTGTTGCATAGTTGTTAGATGTAACATGCGAGAACATGTAGAGATGTACTTTTGGAGGGCCTACAGAGAGAAATTGGGCATACAGTTGATTCAAAATTTGTATTTGTCTTCATAGCATTTGTAACTCATATCTACAATTTATACGGTAGACGTGAATGCTTGTTCGCTCTTACAAAACCAGTACATCAATAATGGCGTGACGTGCACCAATTTAGGCACTGGCACGTTAGCCGGGAAGAGATAAATACACTGGCGGTTAGTGTATTTCAAGCGATAAGCATAATACGCTCACGGGACATCAGAATACGCTCATTACAGTCACTATATACGTTTTGCGGTGATTATATGGTCACTTGCTCACCGTTCAGCATTGGATTGCACTTTGTTGACTGGCCAAATAGTCTGCATGGCATGATGTTGACTGGTAAATTGACCATGTTCCTTGTGGGTCCCACCTTTCAGTTCGCATAGTAAAAAAGTAAGATAAACACAAATTTATGCAGGCCCGACAAGACTCCAACCCGTGGGCGGGAACCACCTAGTTGTGTATGTGTCTGTCAGGGCCTGATGTGTATGCATGCACGTGTAAGTTGAGCACTTGAGCATGAGTGTGTGTGTTGGTCGTGTTGTGTGTGCATGTGTGCATGTGAGTGTTGCGTGCGTGCGTGGCTGCGTGTGTACATGTGAGTGTTGTGTGCATGCAGTTCGTGTGCATGGGTGCATGTGTGTATAATCACCACACCATCTCCTATGTGTTAAAACCGATGGCTCAGCATACCAATACAAGGCCACCTTGTCCGTTGTGCCCGCGGTCATGACTTCAAATCATCGTCCACTATTTTTTTTATCATTTGTTTTCATTCTTGTACACGCGGACAGGTGGGCCCAATGGTAGTGAGATAATGTGATGAAACACTAGAGGTGCCACATGGAGCGTTTAACTGGTCAACTAGTCATGTCTTGGACAAACACAGAGGTGTACGGTGAGCCTGCGACTATATAAAAACCACAAAACATAAATGGTGACCGTAATGAGTGGATTCTGAAGTCAAATGTACGAACCGTGCTTTCCCTTCAAATACAATGATCGTCATTGTATATATCACGAGAGAAAGATTTAACATGCGTGAATGTGCTGGGCGCGTACTTTTAGAGGACCTGGAGATAGTTTGTGTGTGTGCATGAAAGGGGCGTAGAGGGGTGTGTTGTAACATCCCAAATTTTCAATTTGGAATGTTATACATAGATCATCATTGCATATCATAATTTTTTTGCATTGTTGGCTCGATCCTAGAAATTTCACGCAACTCAAGGACCCACGGAGAGAGTTGGGGATTTCGTTATTTTCTTATTTGAGTTTTCTCAAATTTTGAAAATAGGATCATTTGATTTGATTTTTTTATCTTCAATTATTTCTACTACCAAAAATTCAGAGAGGGAATAAAATGACTTTCCCAAAATAAAGGAATAATGAAGATTTAATAAAAAAATCAAATAAGATTTATTTTGGAGTTTTTCGCCTTTTATTTGAATTTAGGAAAAATGCGTGTTTTTCAAAAATGCGTGTAGGCCCCAAATAAATGTTCATCTTGTCCGGCTTGATTTTGGAAGCTGGGGAAAACTTATTTCGGTATTTTTGGAGTCCGTTTAGTATTTCTTTCTTTTTCTTCTTCTGTGCGGAATTATTTAAAAAAAAACGCAAGCGACCTACGGGCCGCGTCCGTCTAGGACTCCCGGCCCGCGAGGCTTTATAAGCTGGGGGGGAGCCAGCCCGAGGCCCAGCCGCCGCCCCCAAAACCCTAGCCGCCCCAGCCCCGCGCCACCGCCGCCAGCCGCCGCCGGACCCCGCCGCCGTCGCCGACCTCGCCAGACCCCGCCGACCCCGCCGACCGCACGCTCACCGAGGTTCTCCGCCGCCTCGACTTCCGTGTCGGTTTTTCTTAGAAAACCGATTGGTTTTCCGTCGGTTTATTTTTTATTTTTTTTAGTTTCTGTTTTTTTATTATTAGATCGCTTTTTATTTTCGGTTTAGGTTAATTAGCGAGCGTTCGCTCATTCGTTCATTTTAACGAACGTATTCATCAGATTAGTTTAGTTAATAAACGTTCATTCGTTAACCCGTTCGTCGTTTTTCTTTTTCTCGGATTTAATCCGCGATTTTTCTGATCGCGATTACTGATCCGATTTTCGTTTTAGTTTAACTTTTCGCTCGTTTATCGGAATCAGGCGATTCAAGCGCCTCGAGTTTCGTCTCGAAACCCTCTTTCCGAATAATCAACTTAAACAAGTTTTTGCTTCTGTAAAATTTGACTTAGATCCAGATTAGTAGAACGAAGTTGTTTTCTTTCGCCGTTTGACTTTCGTTGCTTTGTTCGATTTGAATCTTTTTGCAAACCGGAGTTCTTAAGTTGAACATTCTGGTTAGATCGTTTATTCGAGTTTTACCTGTGCATTAGATGAGTACTTATTATATTCTTGTTGTTTGTCTGCGATAGAATACCCGGAGTGCGCCGCCTGTTACTTCGAGTCTCTAGGTTTCGCGGATCATCAGCAAGGCAAGTAACACTTTGATCATACCTTTTCTACTACCCAGTTTTTATGCATTAGATCAATCCTCAAACATTGCATGGTTAGGATCTAATTAAATTGTGGGATGGGAAGTAGTTGAGGTAGTACCTATTACATGTTTTATTATCAAACCTTTTTGAGTTACTTTTACGTTTGCTTATTATGCCATGCTATGCTTGTAGACGTGGATTGGGTGAGTGTATCCATGACAGATGTGAGATTGTTAATCAATGGTTTATTTAAGGTGGCAACTTAAACACACATCTGGGTGGATTGAGGCACCTGGTTTCTATCAGGACTTGCCTGTATTTCTTCGGACCGCCACACAAGCTCAAAGGGATCATGAGATTACTCAAACTAGAAACTTACGTGTGCAGCCACAAGCCATTATGGGCTCTGGCATAGTTGACTAAGTTGTGCGAACTCTTACGGGTAGACTAGCAGATGTAGGGGAAAGTAGGTGTGCCGGTCTACCCACATGTAAGGTGCTAGTGCTTCCGAAAGATTATGTCTCGGTCATCCGTTTCTCAAACACCATGTAGTGCGAGGAATCAAACGGAGGTGATCGAGTCTTGTGGGGAAAAGTGCGCAAACCTCTGTAGAGTGTATAAACTAATCATGGTTAGCCGTGTCCCCAGTTATGGACATCTTGAGTATCTAGAACTTGGATATCATGTGAATCTCATCATGTTACTCTAATTTAATGTTGTTGGGTTTAATGAGTACTTTTAATTGGGATTGAGGATACTGTCAACCATTCTCAATGTTTAACAACCACCATGATAGTTAAATAAATTTATTCCTTTGCAGTAGGGAAAATTTGGCTTTATGCAAACGGTAACCATAGAGCTTTTCCACCAGCCAAATATGCATGTAGTATAGCTTAATCCATTGTTATCCTCTATGTGTTACATTGCCAGCATATTCCATGTGCTGACCCATTTTTGGGCTGCAACGTTTCATGTTGCAGACTTTTCAGATGATGAGTAAGATGCTTTTAGGTCGTGGTTCTATACTCAGTGATGCCGTTGGAGTTGATGGACTCACTTATCTTCCAAGACTTCCACTGTTATGGTTTTTAGGTGGCCTTAAGCCATATTTATTTCAATAAGTTCTCTTTTGAGACATTCGATGTAATAAGTGTGTGATTGCTACTCTGTTATAAATCCTCCAAGTACTGTGTGGTGTCAGCATTACTGATCCAGGGATGACACTGAGCACAAAGATCAGACTATTTGAGGTCTGGTTGCTACAAGGTGGTATCAGAGCACACGTTGACTGTAGGACACGGCCACTAAGCTTAAACCCTAGATCACTACTCTTTCTTCTCATTTCTGACTCCTCATCTTTTCTATTCTTTAGGATGGCGGATGCAAGGATCAAGTTCACACAACCAGATGAGAACTGACCTTTTGGATATCACTTGAAGGAAGCCACTAGATACCTGAACATAGGAGTACCAAGTTTCACCGGGACTTTCAATGCCACTTTACCCGAAGAGGAGCGTTGGAGGATTCAAGTCTACATTCCAGGAAGGACATTTGCACCAGCCACTGAGCCAATAGAGTTTACCTTTGATGTACCAACATGGATCCTAGGAAAGAGCATGGCAGCTCACATCACCATGGGACAAATTGGAGAAGTTTACCAAAACAATCTCAAGAATACTATCTACCAGATTTGTGGGCGCCGAGATGAGCATTGGGAGATGATCACCAACAGGAAGGACAGATCAATCGCAGCTTATATTCAGGAGTTAAACCAACACATCCGACGCCAGGAAAATCAGATGTGCGCAGATATGGAGGATCTGCAGAAGGCTATGACCAAGATCAAGGAGCTAGAAGAAGAACTCAAGGCTACACGCAAAGATTATATGGAAGAAATCGTCGCTCTAGTACGACAGGACGGTGACCTTACGGAGAAGATTGGAGTATTCATGGGAGGATCAGCACCCAGAGGAGAAGAGGATGAACCTACTTGTCCAGATAACTATATCATCATCGACGACACCGACTCGGATCCCGACGACAGCGATGATGACTATGTTGATGAAGCTGGAGCAGATATCATGGAATCTGCATCGGAGCAGTTTTTTCTAGTTGACCACCATAACAGTAGTAGATTTTTCCACCATTTAATTAGTTTTAGACCAAGCACTTTGTAAACGATAGTTAGACCGTTGTATGGCCTTGTTTGATTGATTGGAATGATATTGTGTGTTTTGTATCATGTGCAATGGGTAGTGTTATCTCACTAGACCTCATTCTATTCTAAACTCTCATCTCCCCTTTAAACCCTCAGATGCCTCCGAGACTCGACCCCGAGTTTGTTTTCCCGCCAGAGATCACTCAGTTGATTTAGCAGTAGAACACCTTGATTCAAACATTGGTACAGAACCAAGGCAACAACAACAACAACAACCCACCACCACCACCACCACCTGTTGACCATCTGGCACGTTTCTTAAGGTTGAATCCGCCCGTGTTTTCCAGTAGCACCGAGCCGATAGTAGCAGATGATTGGCTCCGTAAGATAGGGAGGGAGTTGACCACAGCAGGATGCACAGATGGAGAAAAGGTGAAGTTTGCCGCACATCAGCTTGACGGACCCGCAGCAGCATGGTGGGAGAATTTCACAGCCACTTACCCTGTAGACACTGTCACATGGAATCAGTTTCAGCAAGCTTTTCGTACTGCCCATGTTTCAGCAGGAGCTATGGCCATGAAGAAGCGTGAGTTTCGCAACTTACGCCAAGGAGGACGGACAGTTGGCCAGTATGTGGATGATTTCAGTAAGCTAGCACGTTATGCCCCAGATGACGTTGCTATGGATGCAGCTAAGCAGGAGAAGTTTCTAGAAGGACTAAATGATGAGATGAGCATGGAGTTGATGGTAGCCACTTTCAATAACTACCAGGAGTTAGTAGATCGTGCTCTTATGATTGAGGGGAAGCAGCAGCAGATTGATAATCGTAAGAGGAAGTATGGACAGGGGAAGTACAATTCTGGAGCTCAACAGAAACCACGCTTTACCCCAAAGTCAGGAGGACATTTTCAGCATACTCACAGAGGAGGCAGCTCGCACAATCATAGTCGCACAACAAATGGAAATGGGAATGGAGGAAGCAATGGACAAAGTGCACCAACCCGTCAACACCATCCAAGGCAGACCTGAGCCATATCACTTGTTATAAGTGCCGTAAGACTGGGCATTATGCAAATGATTACCCAGAAGCACAAAATGGACATGGCAATGGAAGCTCAGGGAAGAAGCCGAACCCTTTCAACAGGGGGCAAGTGAACCACGTTGCCGTGGAGGAGGTTGAAGCTCAGCCAGACGTAGTAATAGGTAAGTTTTTGGTTAAGGCATTTACTGCAGTTGTTCTTTTCGATACTAGTGCATCGCATTCATACGTATCAAGGGGATTTGTGGATAAGTTTAGCCTGCCCACTAAGATGCTTAAGACACCTATGCTAGTGAGTTCACCGGGAGCTGAGTTTATGGCCAGTCAAGGATGCTTTCAGGTGCCATTAAGAATAGGAAGGCATGTTTTCCCAATGGATTTAATTATATTGGAATCCCAAGGTTGGATGTAATTCTTGGCATGGATTGGCTGTCGATGTACGGAGGAAACATTGATTGCGCCAGTAGGACAATTTTGCTTACTACACCAGAACGAATAAGAATCAAGTATGTATCACGGCATGAGCCGAGGAGAGCACATGTAAATTCCTTATCAGGAGTTGTGCAGGAGGAAGTACCAGTGGTAAAGGATTTCCTCGATGTATTTCCAGAAGAGTTGCCAGGCATGCCACCTGATAGAGACATTGAGTTCTTAATTGAACTACTGCCAGGCACGGGGCCGATATCCAAGAGACCGTACAGGATGCTAGCCCAAGATTTGGAGGAAATTAAGAAGCAGATTAAGGAGCTGTTGGACAAAGGTTTTATTCGCCCAAGTTCTTCGCCTTGGGGATTGCCAGTACTTATGGTGGAGAAGAAGGATGTATCATTAAGAATGGTTGTTGATTATTGCGGATTGAATGAAGCAACAATCAAGAACAAGTACCCACTACCAATGATCAATGATCTGTTTGATCGGTTGGAAGGAGCTAAGGTGTTTTCCAAGATCGATTTGCGATCAGGATACCATCAGTTGAAGATTCGGGAGCAGGATATACCGAAGACGGCTTTTACCACCAGGTAAAGGCTGTATGAGTACACCGTTATGTCATTTGGTCTGACTAACGCCCCAGCCTATTTTATGAACATGATGAACAAGGTGTTTATGGAGTTTTTGGATAAGTTCGTCGTGGTGTTCATTGATGATATTTTGGTGTACTCGAAGAATGAAGAGGAACATAAGGAACACTTGCGTATGGTACTCGAGAAGCTCAGAGAACATCAGCTATACGCCAAGTTCAGCAAGTGTGAGTTTTGGTTGGAGGAAGTTGGATTTCTCGGACATGTTATATCCGGAGAAGGTATCGCAGTAGACCCCACTAAAGTTGTCACTGTGACAAATTGGGAAGCACCAACAACAGTTGGAGAAATCCGGAGTTTCCTTGGACTCGCAGGATACTACCGGAGATTCATCGAAAATTTCTCGAAGAGTGCGAAGCCTATGACAGAGTTGTTGAAGAAGGATACTAAGTTCATTTGGACCGAGGAGTGTGAGGCTAGTTTCCAGGAATTGAAGAAACATTTGGTTACCTCACCAGTATTAATTCTTCCAGATCAGACTAAGGATTATGAAGTGTATTGCGATGCTTCACGTCGAGGACTTGGAGCAGTGCTTATGCAGGAGGGAGGAGTTGTTTCGTATGCTTCACGACAGCTTAAGCCTCATGAGTTGAATTATGCTACTCGTGATTTGGAGTTAGCAGCCGTAGTGCATGCACTGAAAACATGGAGACATTTTCTCATAGGAAATCATTGTGAGGTGTACACGGATCACAAGAGTTTGAAGTACATCTTCACGCAGAAGGAGTTAAATCTCAGGCAGAGGAGATGGTTGGAGCTTATTAAGGATTATGATATGATATTGCATTATCACCCCGGGAAGGCTAACGTTGTAGCAGACGCGTTGAGCCGTAAGAGCCACGTCAATACACTAATGACGGGAGAAATACCCAAGGAGTTAGCTGAGGATCTTCATGAACTATGTTTGGAGATAGTTCCGAGGGGCTATGTAGCAGCAATGTAGATTCAGTCTACGTTGATGGATAAAATCAGAGAAGCTCAAAAGACAGATAAGGAAGTTGCTTCCATTAAGGAGAAAATGAGCGAAGGGAAGGCTAAGGGATTTCGTGAGGATGAGTATGATACCCTACGATTTGAGGACCGTGTTTATGTGCCCAATGACCCGGAGATCAGGAAGTTGATTCTGCAAGAGGCACATGATTCACCATATTCGATTCACCCCGGAAATACCAAGATGTATTTGGATTTGAAGGAAACTTTCTGGTGGACCGGAATGAAGAAAGATATTGCAGAGTATGTAGCAGTTTGTGATGTATGTTAGAGGGTGAAAGCAGAACACCAGAAGCCAGCCGAATTGTTGCAGCCATTGCCTATACCCGAATGGAAGTGGGACAAACTAGGCATGGATTTCATCACGGGATTGCCCAGGACTCGTTCAGGCTATGACTCAATTTGGGTTGTAGTCGATCGTTTGACAAAGGTAGCTCATTTCATCCCAGTAAAGACTACCTACAGCAGTGCCAAATTGGCTAAGATATACATGAAAAGGATTGTATGTTTGCATGGAGTTCCGAGGAGTATCGTATCAGATAGAGGAACCCAATTCACCTCAAAGTTCTGGAAACAGTTGCACGAAACATTGGGAACCAGGCTGGAGTTTAGCACAGCTTTCCACCCACAGACAGATGGACAGACCGAGAGAGTCAATCAAATTTTGGAGGATATGCTTAGAGCTTGTGTTTTGGATTATGGATCAAGTTGGGATGACAACTTGTCATACGCGGAGTTTTCTTACAACAACAGTTATCAGTCCAGTTTGAAGATGGCCCCTTTCGAAGCCTTGTACAGAAGGAGGTGCAGAACCCCGTTGTTGTGGGATGAGGTTGGAGACCGCCAGTTGTTTGGACCGGATTTGATTAAGGAGTCTGAACAGAAGGTAAAGTTGATTAGCGACAGGCTCAAGGTAGCTCAGTCAAGGCAGAAGAGCTCTGCAGATTCAAAATGCAAGGAGACAGAATACGAAGTCGAAGATAGAGTTTATCTTCGGGTATCTCCACTTCGAGGAGTTAAGCGTTTTGGAGTTAAAGGGAAGTTAGCGCCATGTTTTGTGGGACCATACAAAGTTTTGGAACGCATGGGAGAAGTAGCGTACAAGTTGGAATTACCTGAGGGATTGTCAGGAGTTCACGATGTGTTCCATGTTTCACAGTTGAAGAAATGTCACGCAGAGATGGCTGATATACCACTGAGAGATACAGTGCCTCTGGAAGCGATTCAGTTGAAAGATGATTTGACTTATGAAGAGAAACCAGTTACGATTCTGGAATATGCCAGTCGAGTTACCCGCTGTAAGGTTATCAAGTTTTGCAAGGTTCAGTGGAGCCACCACACTGAGGAGGAAGCCACCTGGGAGCGATAGGAAGATCTTCTCAAGGACCACCCTCACCTATTTGCTAGCCAACCCGAATCTCGAGGGCGAGATTCATCTTAAGGGGGGTAGGTTTGTAACATCCCAAATTTTCAATTTGGAATGTTATACATAGATCATCATTGCATATCATAATTTTGTTGCATTGTTGGCTCGATCCTAGAAATTTCACGCAACTCAAGGACCCACAGAGAGAGTTGGGGATTTTGTTATTTTCTTATTTGAGTTTTCTCAAATTTTGAAAATAGGATCATTTGATTTTATTTATTTTATCTTCAATTATTTCTACTACCAAAAATTCAGAGAGGGAATAAAATGACTTTCCCAAAATAAAGGAATAATGAAGATTTAATAAAAAATCAAATAAGATTTATTTTGGAGTTTTTCGCCTTTTATTTGAATTTAGCAAAAATGCGTGTTTTTCAAAAATGCATTTAGGCCCCAAATAAATGTTCATCTTGTCCGGCGTGATTTTAGAAGCCGGGGAAATTTTATTTCGGGATTTTTGGAGTCCGTTTAGTATTTCTTTCTTTTTTTCTTTTGCGCGGAATTATTTAAAAAAAAACGCAATCGGCCTACGGGCCGTGTCCGTCTAGGACTCCCGGCCCGCGGGGCTTTATAAGCCGGGGGGGAGCCAGCCCGAGGCCCAGCCGCCGCCCCCCAAAACCCTAGCCACCCCAGCCCCGCGCCGGCGCCGCCAGCTGCCGCCGGCGCCAGCCGCTAGCCGCCGCCGCCGCCAGCCGCCGCCCCGCCCGCCGAGCCGCCGCCGGACCCCGCCGCCATCGCCGACTTCGCCGGACCCTGCCGCCGTCGCCGACTTCGCCGGACCCCGCCGACCCCGCTGCCCGCACGCTCGCCGAGGTTCGCCGCCGCCTCGACTTCCGTGTCGGTTTTTCTTAGAAAACCGATCGGTTTTCCGTCGGTTTATTTTCGGTTTTTTTAGTTTCGGTTTTTTTATTATTAGATCGGTTTTTATTTTCGGTTTAGGTTAATTAGCGAGCGTTCGCTCGTTCGTTCGTTTTAACGAACGTATTCGTCATATTAGTTTAGTTAATGAACGTTCGTTCGTTAACCCGTTCGTCGTTTTTCTTTTTCTCGGATTTAATCCGCGATTTTTCTGATCGCGATTCCTGATCCGATTTTCGTTTTAGTTTAACTTTTCGCTCGTTTATCGGAATCAGGCGATTCAAGCGCCTGGAGTTTCGTCTCGAAACCCTCTTTATGAATAATCAACTTAAACAAGTTTTTGCTTCTGTAAAATTTGACTTAGATCCAGATTTGTAGAACGAAGTTGTTTTCTTTCGCCGTTTGACTTTCGTTGCTTTGTTCAATTTGAATCTTTTTGCAAACCGGAGTTCTTAAGTTTAACATTCTGGTTAGATCGTTTATTCGAGTTTTACCTGTGCATTAGATGAGTACTTATTATATGCTTGTTGTTTGTCTGCGATAGAATACCCGGAGTGCGCCGCTTGTTACTTCGAGTCTCTAGGTTTCGCGGATCATCAGCAAGGCAAGTAACACTTTGATCATACCTTTTCTACTACCCATTTTTTATGCATTAGATCAATCCTCAAACATTGCATGGTTAGGATCTAATTAAATTATCGGATGGGAAGTAGTTGAGGTAGTACCTATTACCTGTTTTATTATCAAACCTTTGGGAGTTACTTCTACGTTTGCTTATTATGCCATGCTATGCTAGTAGACGTGGATTGGGTGAGTGTATCCATGACAGATGTGAGATTGTTAATCAATGGTTTATTTAAGATGGCAACTTAAACACACATCTGGGTGGATTGAGGCACCTGGTTTCTATCAGGACTTGCCTGTATTTCTTCGGACCGCCACCCAGGCTCAAAGGGATCATGAGATTATTCAAACTAGAAACCTACGTGTGCAGCCACAAGCCATTATGGGCTCTGGCATAGTTAACTAAGTTGTGCGAACTCTTACGGGTAGACTAGCAGATGTAGGGGAAAGTAGGTGTACCGGTCTACCCACATGTAAGGTTTTAGTGCTTCCGAAAGACTATGTGTCGGTCATCCGTTTCTCAAACACCATGTAGTGCGAGGAATCAAACGGAGGCGATCGAGTCTTGTGGGGAAAAGTGCGCAAACCTCTGCAGAGTGTATAAACTAATCATGATTAGCCGTGTCCCCGGTTATGGACATCTTGAGTATCTAGAACTTGGATATCATGTGAATCTCATCATGTTACTCTAATTTAATGTTGTTGGGTTTAATGAGTACTTTTAATTGGGATTGAGGATGCTGTCAACCATTCTCAATGTTTAACAACCACCATGATAGTTAAATAAATTTATTCCATTGCAGTAGGGAAAAATTGGCTTTATGCAAACTGTAACCATAGAGCTTTTCCACCAGCCAAATATGCATGTAGTATAGCTTAATCCATTGTTATCCTCTATGTGTTACATTGCCAGCATATTCCATGTGCTGACCTGTTTTCGGGCTGCAACGTTTCATGTTGCAGACTTTTCAGACGACGAGTAAGATGCTTTTAGGTCGTGGTTCTATACTCAGTGATGTCGTTGGAGTTGATGGACTCGCTTATCTTCCAAGACTTCAGCTGTTATCATTTTTAGATGGCCTTAAGCCATATTTATTTCAATAAGTTCTCTTTTGAGACATTCGATGTAATAAGTGTGTGATTGCTACTCTGTTATAAATCCTCCAAGTACTGTGTGGTGTCAGCATTACTAATCCAAGGATGACACTGAGCATATAGATCAGTCTGTTTGAGGATTGGTCGCTACATGTGTGCAATGGAGAGATATGCTCTTCGTTTCTCTTTATTATGACTAATTTTTTATATAGTATAAAAATATAAAAATTCACTGTGCTGAATAGATATCAGTGGGTGCACCATGCAATGCAAATGAACTTTCATACTCCATATAACTTTGTAATGTTATACATATGTAGAAATTCTAAAATAAATTTTTGGCCACACTTTGTGTGGTTTTATTCAAAAGGAATTTTTTATGCGAAGTAAACGTGAAGAGAGGGCTTTTTAGATCAATGGGGTACGTGATAAGATGTAACATGTGTGAATGTGTAGTCGACGTATTTGACACGGCCTAGAGAGGGTATGTGTACGTATTCGAGAGAGGCATGTATAGAGAGAGAGAGAGAGAGAGAGAGAGAGAGAGAAATAGGATGTCATGGTGAGAGATGCCATGGAGTGTGTACATGCAAGGGGGGAGGGGATAGAGGCATGAGGAGAAAATATTTTGTGTGGTGTCTGTGTTGGTATGTGTGGGTGTGAGAACATAATGAGACCTAGGGGTAGAGGGTGTGTCATAGCGTGAGGTGCGGTGGGCCGAGGTGAGGCCCTTGGGTCGGTTCTATCTTGTACCACATTGTAGGCCCCTGACGCATTCAGGGAGACCCATGGAGGACTAGTTGTACAAGACAAAGATACCAGAGTCGTGAAGGACTATGTGTCCATTGACAAAGCTGGCTAGGATTTGTAACCCTAGGTCCTCGGACTAAGGTAACCCCTTCTCTCTAATATTATCATTCATCCAACCTAACTTTAAGAGGCATCCTAAAGAATGCTCTACTGGAATCATATTCGTCAATTAGGAAGAGAGGTGGAGACAATGTGTGCGAGACAGGCCTGAAGATAATGTGCATGTGGGAGACACGTAGGCAGGTCTATGTATAGAGAAAGGGTCGATGGGGATTGTGTGTGCGTATGCGTGTGAGAGGAAGAGTTCTTGTGATAAAGGTTAGTGAAAACAGTCTCAAATGGTTGCGAGAGGGAGGGAGGGTGATATCGAGGGCATGTGTGCAAGAAAGACACCTTGGGAGAGAGTGTGTGAGCATGTGTGAGAGACCACCAATGGATATACACCGTGTGCACGTATGTATGCGAGAGGAAGTTAGCGCGTGTGTGAGGAGGGGCCTATGGAGAGTGAAATTACATGTAAAATATTGATGTGCACATTGATTAAAAATAGTTGTATCCAAATATTAGGATGGGATCATGATATTTGCAATTCGCATAAGGAACGGTCATTGATCCATCAGACATCTATATTCTATCGCATTTGAGCATGTCTATGTTATTATTCAACATAATTGATCCATAGAGTCAGTATTCTGAACTCCAGACAATGCATCGCTTTAGCAATTGGAATATAAATGTGAGTAGAGTTCATGTTGTGTGTGTAAAGCACATTATACATACAAAAGTTACACAATGAACATTATAAATAGCTAGCTATGAACTAGCATACATTTGAATTCAACTTAAGGTGGTTTAAAAAATTCCAATTTAATATGAAGTCCATTCAATTATTTGAATTCGAGATCATGGCATTTGTAAATCATACCTAAACTTTGGGGGCACCAATCTTTGCTCTGCTTTTGTACATAATATCATATATAGTCGTTTACAAACTAGATTCAAATTTACCTCCTCCATTCCAGAATAATTGTTGGTATAGGTTTTTCAAGTGTCAAATTTTCAAAAAGAAGCACATAATTTAATGAGGTTTTCAAACATACAAGGTCAAATTTAACATTGGCTATTTAGGTCAATCCTCAAAGTTCAATAGTACTCTAAACATTAATGCTTCTGTTTCAAAATTTTGATCGAAGTGCCAAAAGAGCCTCTACTCGCCCGAAACTGTGTGAGACCAATGTTTTGTAGAAGGAAATTACTTTTCTTACTCCGACCCGTGAAACCTACCGACCCGACGTCCAAAGGTCTAAACCAGGGTAAGTTTGTGCCTTCATCTAGATGCCACGCAACCGCCTCCAAAAAACATTCATACACCATGTCCGCCTAAACACACATGCGCTCGGCTGAAATCGGTGCCGCCCACTATTTGGGATACCTGCGATTAAAGTCCTACCCCGAGCCCGCAGTAGGTCCAATATTTAAGAGGGGGAAAAATTTTGTACTTTCCCAAAATTTCAAACAAACGCATCCCATCTGTTAAGAAAAACAAAAACAAGCGCATCCCAGAAAGAAACATGGTTCCCCCTTAGTCCCCCCCATCCGATTCCCTTCGTACTCCATGGGTGCCAAATCTACCTCTCCACCAGCCACAAAACCCCGACGTCCTCCTTCCGCGCCACCCCATCCCACCCATCCACCGCCTCCCTCCTCCATCACACCGGAGCCGATACCGCGATGTAGTCGCCCACCGCAACCGCAACGCCTTGGACGACTAGTAGTTGAAGCCGAGGCCGAGCTGCCTCCAGGATACCGATGTGTGTCATATCCGAGCCAGTTCAACCATGATGTCCTGCGGCTCACCACTGCCGCTCCAACATCGCCACCGTCCACCACACCGAAGCCGTTCCCGCTACGCCGTCCTTCGCCGCGTCAGATATGCTTCCCCTCCTCCAACAAACGACCACTGCAACACAGTCAAAAATCTGGCCAAAGGTTCCTCCAAGGCTCCATCCTCCTCCAAAATACCGGTTCCCCGGTAAGAAGAAGAACATCTCCGCGAAATAAGGATGACACAGCACTGGAAACCGGAACTGGTACTCCTCTTCCCTTATTCGTGCAAATCTTACATGTTTGCTTGCACGGTATTCATCCCACAGAAGACACTGGTTGACCGCCTCTTCCTACACCTTCTTCCTGATACTAGATGTTTGTTGTAACTCGTGATGCACAAGGTTTCTCCTCATGTACTATTTCACATTAGCTAGAGGTCCGTCGCCCCCCTGGATTTCAATTCCTGGTCAGTTGATTCCCAATTAAAGGATGCATTCCCCAGGGTAATAGGCGCTAGTCTGCCTATTAAGCCGGGGAAGCAGCGCATCAGTTTTTACCTTAGGGGTGTGTGGGGCCTAGGAGCTGCTGGCGCCCGATCTGGAGGTCGGCCGGGCTTAAATGGATGTCCGGGGAGCACTGCCAAGCGCGGCGATGGTGTGAGGTCGAGGGGAGGGCGGGGCGGCGGAGGCAGGGGTCTGGACCGGTGGTCACTGGCAGGTCAAGAAAGATCGTCAACAGTAATTGGCGGGAGGTAGACGAAGGCCATCTGCCCGTTCCTTGTAGATCAAACGCTTCATAAAAAAATCGACTAACCTATTTATTTTCAGTCGACTGTTATTTTGATAGGACCACATATGGTGGTGTGCTGGAGGAGTACCTGCATTTCCTAGCCATCCCTATGCTCATATATTACAAAATCATATGGAGTAGAATCTAATTTTGTTTGCCATGCAATGTTGTAGAGCTATCATATGTCTCTTGTCATTTATTTTTCAGCCACCTGCTATCTGCTACTTTTACAGTGGACTAGTTCTGCACACACTTCACCCATACTCTTACTATTGTTTATTTATGCATGTGTATTTCAGCCTCTGCCAACCTGTGGATAGAAGCAAAAAATAAAATAGAGAAGTCGCTCAAGCTTTCTTTGTGCTTAGGCAAGACATGTTTGGGCGCTATAAAGGGTGCAGTGTCAGCAGATGGAGATGGTAAACGTAGCACTGGAGTTGATGATCTCGCTCGCCATGAACCACCATTCCAGGTGCTTCCTTTAACTTCGTGGTGTCATATGTGGTGGCATGTTTCATATGGTGTCTAGCTTGTATTCAAAAGGCCGAAGTCGGTCTTTATTAAGTTAAGGAAAGATATTTTTTACATGAACCACCATCCCGGGAGCACCAAAAGCCAAATAGATAGTCAGGGCACTGACCGAGCCAGTGACAAGCCCAGCATAGACAGACATCACCTGCAAGCCAACTAAAAATCCACCTCGGTGGCGAAGCAGCCCGCCTCCCAACAAGCTCTCAGGTCCTCGATGATCATGCTCACCACTCTAGCCGGGTGTCTAGCTTGTATTGCTTCCAGTTTGGTTAAATTGCATCTGCTTAGCTTACACATTATACCTTTAAATATGACATGTCTTCTGTTTTTGGTACATACTACTACATTTGTCTATTAACCATGTTCTTACATCAAACTAATGTTCTTGTGTATCCCTCATTAATCACTTATGATGAGACAGTCAGGCTCGTGGACTGTTGTAAAAAAAGATCCTCTTTTAAAGAATGTAGTGTCAGCCTCCCCACATGATTCTCAAGAAACAACAATTCTAGATGAAGATAGTCAACTTAGCTTTGTAGTTGATGACTGCATTTCCTCTACACCACCATCGGACGTGCTTGCTCTAACTTGGTAGCGTGATATGTGGTTGCATGTTGCATATAGTGTCTAGATTGTAATTCTTCAAATCCGGTTAAATTACATATGCTATTCTGCTTAGTTTACACATCATACCTGTTAATGTGACATGCCTTCCTGTTTTTGGTACATAGAACATCTGTTTATTAAGCATATGCTTACATAAAACTACTATTTTTTTGTATCCCACATCAATCAATTGTGATGAGACACCTTTAGTATATCGAGAGTGATATTGGTTGCATCTTTTATATGACTTATAGGATGCACTGCTTCTAACTTGTTGAAACACCATTTATGATGGGATGCTTTTAACTTGGCAGAGTCATATTGGTTACATCTTTCATGTGGTGTCTAGCTTGGATTGCTTCTAATGTGTTCAAATGGCTTCTGCTTAGTTTACACAAATAGTTGTGAATATGCCATGTCGTCCTGTTTTCGTACATATTCCATCCTGTATCATGTGTTTGCCTTATGACGAGACAATTTTAACTTGGTAGAGTGATATTTGTTGCATCTTTCATATGGTGTCTAGCATTCATTGCTTCTAATTTGTTGAAATGCCCTCTGCTTAGTTTACACATCATAGATGTGAATATGCAATGCTTTCCTTTTTTCTTACATATTCAATCGTCCAATCATGTGGTCGCCTTATATTAAAGTAGTTCTCATCGGCATCCTCCATCCATGAGTTTAGAAAAGCAATTTTTTATTCATTTTGCTTGTGGGTTTGACTTGACAAGGCAATAAAGCTAAGTAAGAGGAAGGAAAAAATTAAGGCAGGCACTGATGGCGCTTTTCCGGCTAAACCGGCATCCCAGGTGCTTTCTCTAGCTTGGCAGTGTGATATTGTCTTCCATGTTGCATACAGTGTGTAGCTTGTATTGCTTATAATTTGATTAAATGACTTCTGCTTAGTTTACATAAATAGTTGTTAATAAGACATGTCGTCCTGTTTTTCGTACATATTCCATCCTCGTATCACGTGTTCGGCTTACATCAAGGTAGTGATTGTCAATATCATGCATGAATGAGTTCTGAAGAGTGAATTTTAATGCTTCCTCTTCTCGGTTTTACCTAACAATGCAAAATAAATAAAGCAGAAGGAAATTAGCAAGGCAGTGCATAAAGGTGCTCCTTCCAAACAACTGAAATGGAGGGCCTCTACAGATTCTACTCCGCCACCCCCAACAAGATTTGCAATGCAACACATGAATAGACACTCAATGTATTTGTGTTGATGATGAGCACGTCTCCCCTGGTCCACCATCACATGTGCTCCCTCTAACTTGGCACTATTATATGTGGTTGCATGTTATGTATGATGTCTAGCTTGTATTTTTCTAATTTGGTTGAATTCCATCTCCTTATTTTACACATTATACTTGTGAATAAGACACGTGTTCCTGTTTCTACAAACATACAATATCTGTCTATTACACAATTTTCTTACATCAAAGTACTATTGTCCTGTAACTTGCAGCAATCACTTTTCACAAGACACATTTAACTTGGGAGTCTGATATAGTTTACATCTCGCATCATTTTCTAGCTTTTACTACTAATTTGTTGAAATGTCACTAATGACGAGACAATTTTAACTTGGTAGAGTGATATTCGCTGTGTCTTACATATGCTGTCTAGCTTTCATTGCTTCTAATTTGTTGAAATGCCTTCTGCTTAGTTTACACATTATAGCTATGAATATGCAATGTTGTTAATATGCAATGACACTGATGACGAGAGACCTTTAACTTGGTAGTGTGATGTTGTTTGCATCTTGCGTATGATTTATTTCTTGTACTGCTTCACATTTGTTTAAATGCCAGTTATGACGAGACACTGTTAACTTGGCAGAGAAATAATTTTAGCATCTTTCATATGGTGTCTACCTCTCATTGCATTGCTTCTAATTTATTGAAATGCTTTCTGCTTTGTTTACACATCATAGTTCCGATTATCTCATGTCGTCCTGTTTTCATACATATTACATCCTCCTGTAATGCGGTTGTCTAACATCAAACTTCAGTTTGTCTGTATCACGCATCAATTTGTTCTGAAGAACTAAATTTTTATTCTTTTTTCTTGTCGGCTTGACTTGACATGGCACAGAGAAAGAGGAAGGAACAAAGAATGGCAGGAGAATGTGTTAGTACTCAGGATGCAGGGAACCGGAAGCTGAAGAATTATGCAGATTCTGCTGGTACTGATGGTGCAATAGAAGGTCAAAGTCCATTGGAAAATTGTACAAACATTGTATCTTGTGCTACACCAGCTACAAAACAATCCAAACAGAAAATAATAGCTGCCACAAAACAAGCAGCAATAGCCCTATTTGTTGCAACACCTTCCATAGTACCAACAGTAGCACGAGTTACTCGTTTGTCAACTCAGCTAGCGGCAAGTTCCCAAGCTCCCTTTCCATTTGACACTAGTTCTGAAGCACTCTTGACACAAGACGAGTTGGCAAGATCAGATGAACCTTGTGAGCTTCAACAACAAGAAGGTAGTTGATGGGGTCAAGTTACAGTTGCTCGCTTCTTTTTATGTAGTCTCACAGTTTGATGTACACTAACACTTCCTATGTTCGTTGCTGGACTAGCTCGTAGGCGTAAGAGGAAATAGGCATCAGGGATAATGCTCGATAGGTTAACTAAATCTAGAGGAGGAAGAATGGAGATCGATTTTGACGCAGGTTTGAAAGGGCCACGTGATGCTATAGAGTGAGCCAAGTTAGTATTAGATGTAGCGGCTGTCGTTAGGTGTCATGCACGTATCCCCCCAACATGGATTTAGTACAAGAAGGACAAAGACGAAACCCAATTCAACACCTTACTCGACCATTTATCTGTAAGTATGGTTATGTATGGAAACTACTAATATTGTCTTGCTCTAACCCATATTCTCTAGGTTGCTGGTAATGAGACTCCCATAATTTTCAACATATGAGGTTCAAGTTGGATAGCCAAGATGATGCAACCAGACAAGCATGCACCCATGTTTTCAAGTCTGCTCTTTGAAATTATGGGTATAACTTGAGGAAAACTCACTTTGAAGGCAAGGCTAATAGTGAACTTGCCCAAACATCTCAAGTGGAAAATATATCGGATGAAGACTAGAGAGGCCTCGTTAAACACTGGTCTGATCCAAAGTATCAAGTACGTTATATATATGCACTACTAGAATAAGGATCTTCGCCGTCAGCCAGCAAGGTATTTGCCATCAGCTTACAGAAAGCTGACGGCAAAGAAAGAGTGGACAACAAAGATGATGTTTGTCGTCAGCCTACTCTTTGCTGTCTGCTAGCTGACGGCATAGAAATAGACGACAGAGGGAGGGTGGCCCACTAGCAAGAACCACCTAATGGACACTTTTATTTACCGTCTGCTAGCAGACAGCAAAGAAAGTGGCCAAACTAACGTCTATTAGCTAGGCTGTTTGTCGTCTGCTAGCACACGACAAAGAGCTGTGACCTAACTAAAAAGCGGCCACCCCCACCCTCTCTCTCTCCCCTCTTTCTCCCTCCCCTCACCGCACCCATTCCGCCGCCCCCGTGCCCGAGCCATCCCTGCCGCTTCGGGGCTCCGCCCGGCTACTCCGGCCGCCCCGATGCCCCGCACCACATTGCCACGCCACCCCAGCACCCCAGCCACCCCGGCGCCCTGTCCCGAGCCGCCGCCGCCCCGTGCCACCCCTGTCACCGTCCGCC
>NC_041387.1:222130359-222166324 GCF_002162155.2 Triticum dicoccoides | reverse complement strand
CCCCGTTCCCGAGCCGCCACCTCCCCGCACCACCCCCTTCACCGGCCACCACACCCTACCCTGCGCCACGCCGCCACCGCCCCTCCCCTCCTTGTGGTGAGTTGTTTTGTTTTTTCTGTTTTTTTAGATTTAGTTTATGTTTTTTTAGTTTAAGTTACTTTAGTTTAGGTTAGGTTAGCTTAGTTTAGTTTAGTTTAGATTAGTTTAGGTTAATTTAGTTTATTTTAGGTTACATTTAGTTTATAGTTTGGTTTAGGGTTTTTTCTTCTCTTTTTTAAGAATAAATAAGAAAGATGAATAAAAAGAAGTAAAAGAAGAAGAGGAAGAAGCAGAAGATAAAAAAGGAACAGTAAGTAGAAGAAGAAGAACAAGATGATGATGAAAAAAAAGAAGTAGAAGTAGAATATGAAAAAAGAAGTAGGTAAGGTAGAAAAAGAGGGTCGTCGTGCGGTCGAGGTTCGCCGATCATGGATCGCCGATAGCCGAGGGGATAGATGGTGGAGCCAGTGGGTCCTGCCAGTCCCGACGCCGTCGCCCATACCTGAGGGAACACCCGGGGACGAGCGGGTTAGAGGGTTCCTCGACATCGATGGAACCCTAAATAGTAAGTATCGTTAGTGTGAGATATATGTGGCCGTTGGTGTCAAACACTACATCCATGTCCCACAAGTGACACCGGTGTCCGGCGTACCACAACAACACTTCCCGGGGTCGATGGCGGTCGAACATCTATGCGAATTTGTCTTGCAACCTCTGCGATGACGATTAAAAGCCAAGTGTTGAAACTTGAAACACCCAAACTGACTCAAGTCGGGCAGAGAATGCTACGACGCTATGATGATAGTATTTGGACGTTTTCTACCCATAAGCCATGTACTACCTGCAAACCTGTACCAGTCAGACAAAATCATCCGTGCTCTTAAGATGCCCTATGAGAAGATACATGCTTGTGAGAATGGATGTGCCTTATTTAGGCTTCAGTATGCGGACTTGAACTATAGTACCATTTGCAAGTCATCCATGTATGTTGTGGTAGACAACGGTATGGGTGAGAAGACGTAGACCGAAATCCCCGTTAATGTTCTTCGGTATATGACAATCGTACCAAGACTTAAACGTATTTTCATGGTCGAAGGGACGGCAAGACATGGCACAAAATGGGTAAAAGAACCCAACTAGATGTAGATGGGAAGCTGGTGATGGTGCATACATCGGATGGTGAAGCGTGGAAGCGCTTCGATGCATTACATGACAACAACGCGGCAGATCTGAGGCATCCTCAAGTTGCCATCAGCACAGATGGGTTTAGTGTGTTTAGTCTGACGGCAACCCAATACAGTTGTTGGCCCGTATTTTTCATTCCACTCAATCTCCCCCGGGACAGATTATGCAAAGAAAGAACATTTTCCTGACATTGATAATTCCACGGCCCAACTATCCGGGGAAGAATATGAATGTGTACATGCAGCCACTGAAGGACGAATTGCAAGGAGCCTGGGATAATGGGTTCAAGACATACGATGCCTTTAGCAAAAAGAACTTCATAATGTGTGTCTGGTACATGTACTCGACACATGACTTGCCAGCGAATGCACTAATTCTTGGCTGGTGTGTGCATGGAAGGTTCCCATGCCCCACATGCAAGGGAGCTCTTCAGTTTCGTTGGCTTCAGGCCGATTACAAGTTTTCTTGCTTCAAGTTGCATAGACCTTTCCTGCATCCTCACCATAAGTTTAGGAAAGACAAGCAGAACTTCATCAAAGGTAGAGTGGTCAAGAACTCTGCACCACCTCTGTTGACAGGCCAACAGATCCTGAATCAGTTAAATGCACTCGAGCCAGATCCAGAGCATCTAGGGTATTTCAAGGGGTATAATTCGCAACACGCCTGGACTCACAAGACATTCTTGTGGGATCTGCCTTACTTCAAAGACCTCCTTTGCCAACACAACATCGATGTGATGCACACTGAGAAGAATATCGCCGAGGCACTTTTTTGTACATTGTTCGACATAGATGGGATGTCAAAGGATAATCCTAAGGCAAGAGTCGATCAGGAGGCGCTTTGTTGTAGACCGTTACAAAACATGCAACCACCAAAAGGAAAGAAGAATTTGACAAAGCCAAAGGCATGGTTCAATCTTGGAAGGCCAGCTATGAGGGAAATTATCTTGTCGGTGCAAAAGCAGTTGAGGTTCCCGGATGGGTATGCAGTGAATCTAAAGAGGGGTGTGAGTCTTGAAAAATTGAAGATATTTGGTCTCAAGAGTCATGATTGGCACATATGGAATGAGCGGGTAATGCCGGTGATGTTGCATGGCTTCATCCCTGAGGATGGTACTGGCAGAGTTGAGCTATTTCTTCCGTGTTCTTTGTGCGAAAGAACTATCGCCTGACCTGGTAGAAGAAATGGAAGAGTTGGCGCTGGAGTTGACCTACAAGTTAGAGAAGATATTTCCGTCGGTCTTCTTTAATCCAATGTAGCACTTCATTTTGCATCTCCTAACCAAGGCAAGATTGGGGGGGGGGGCGTGCAAAATCGTTGGTGCTACGCAACTAAGAGGATGCGGAAGATGCTTCGAGCAAAATGTAAAAATAAACATAGAATTGAAGCATCGATGGCCGAGGCATTCATTACTGAGGAGGCGACAAACTTCATGACAGCACACTACGAAGCCAAAAATCGTCATTTGCATAATCCGAAGCCTCAATACAATGCTGGTGACTCTAAAAAGGGTGGATCCAACCTTAGCCTATTCAAAGGGGATCTCGCACCAGCCGGTGCTACTAATTCCTCAACGTTGGATGTCGAAGAATGGCGGACCTTTTCGTTGTATATCTTCAACAACCTAACAGACCGTACATCGATTATGTTCTCAGTACATTGTTTTGCAACTTTTAATTCCTTTCAACTACTATTATTCCTAGATAAATTTGATACAATCGATACATCCCCAAATTCTCTTATGGAGTGGTGATCCAAAAGGATTCTGTCGAAGAGTATGAGCTTCTGGAAAAGTATGAAGGTGGCTATCCCGGTTTCATCTCTTGGTTCAAACAAACGGTAATTTTCATTAGACCATTTCATTTCTTTGTCTAATTTGTGGCTAATGCAACAATCCCTTTCGTATTAAACTTGTAGGCTAATTTAGAGTTTATGGATGCCGAATTGAGACAAGTCAGCAATGGTTTTGGCTTTAAGGTCCGTTCATTTGACAAATATGACATCAACAGGTATCGTTTTCGTACCCATGGCAAAGAGCTATCTATGGCCGACCGGAAGTCTACAAATTGTTGTGTCTTTGCTATCGGCGAAGGAGATACCGAGTATTATGGAAGAGTTGAAGCAATTTATGAACTTCAATTCTATGGTGCAAACCCACAAAACATCGTAGTCTTCAAATGTTATTGGTTCCAGCCGAAGGAGACTAGAAGCACTCATGACATATAGGGCTAGTGGATATCAAACAAAGCACCCATTTGGATGTTCTCGATGTCTATATTATGGCTCAATAGGCAACCCAAGTTTTATATCTATCGTGGCTCTGTCAAAGTGATCCAAATCTCAATGATTGGGATGCCGTTTATGAAGTCCGCCACGTGTTAGACCACCTCCCCCCAATGAAGAGGATTATGAACTTCACATTAACCCAGACACATATGAAAGCGAATTCTTCCAAAAAACGTGTCTTTCCAAAAAATGTTTCAAGAACCGCTGTACTTCACCCCAGAACATTGAAGTAGGCAACGACAGTGAACCCGACTTCACCTCTCAGCCAGAACAAGAAGAGCCTGAACTAGAAGAGGTTACTATTGCGGATGACCTATCAGTGCTTGACCGATTATGTATAGGTGGCCTTCCACATGATGATGCATTTACTAATGATGATGATGAGCACGTCATTACTAATAGTGACGATGATGATGCACTTATTGATCCCGAAGCATTTATTAAACCTGACAATCTAGATTATTATTAGGTATTCAATTTTTTATGTTGTACTTGATTTATATAGTTACTCGTGTGATTGTATGATTTATATAGTTACTTGTATAATTTTCTTACTTTGTATGATTGTTTGTTATACATAGTGTCATGGTCTTGATATCTGTCCTCGTCGGCCCTCGCCCACTTTATGATTCGAATGTGGTAAATTATCTTTTATAACTATTTGTTGCATTTCACATTTATGACAATTATGGCCATCAAGTTGACATAGAGATATTTTAATCTAGGAGGTATGTGAACCGGAATTTAGAACCGTCCCTCTTGTCGAGAAGTTAAATTTAGTTGAAAAACAGAATGAGTATTTGAAAGAAAAAATTCAAAGAATTGAAGAAGAGAAGATGAAATTGGAGATGTAGGTTGTTGATGTCGTTGATGATCATAAGATGAAGATGAGTGCAATGCGCTTGAAGATGGATGCAATGCGCTTGAAGATTAGGAAGATTAGAAAATATGCCATTGATAATGAGGCTTGATATCATTATGCTGTTGGATCAATTGTTAACTTAGTCGTGATCTTCATCGCATTTTTTGTGATGAGGGTAAGTTTTCTCTAGTGTTTTGCTTAAAAATGCATACTTATCTTACTTTCCTCCTAAATGGCATAATTACCTAAGTTAGACAAAAAAAATGAGCTATACTTAGCTTCTTTAGTTCATTTATGACATACTTAGCATAGTTAGGTAGAAAATGGCATGATAATCTTTATTACCTCCAAAATGATATAGACTTAGCTTATTTTCCTCGAAAATGACATAACAACCTTACTAAGCTCCAAAATGACCTATTTACCTAGCTTAGTTCTAAAATGACCTACACTTAGGTTTTTTACGTAGCTTAGCAATAAAATGGCATTTTTACCTACCTAGTTAGAAGAAGAAGATAAAGAAGAAGAGAGGAAAAAAACAAAGAGAAGAAAAAATCTTCTTCTTCTTCTTCTTTTTCTTCTTCTTCTTCTTCTTCTTCTTCTTCTTCTTCTTCGTCTTCGTCTTCGTCTTCTTCTTCTTCTAGCTAGTCTTCTTCTTCTTCTTCTTCTTCTTCTTCTTCTAACTTTCTTCTTTCCCAATTTGCAGATTTGCTTTAGATGAGGAAGCTTGCATTGATGGAGTCTACTCTTCTCTTTATGCTTCCTTCTTGTTTGGATTTTGTAGGATGAACAATGTGAAACTTGCTACCTATATATATATGTTGTATGAAACCATTGTATGCTTGATGTTTGATATGTTGGCTAGCTATATATGTTGCATATGGACTTTTGATTTGTTATGTATATATGTTGGATGATCATATCCATATGGCAGGGATATGATTTGGTATGTATATGTGTTGGTATGCTTGTCGAAAGTATTTTGATATGTGTGTGTATATATATATATCTGTGAAATTATATCGAAATTGGATGAATTTAAGAAGAAACAGAAAAAATAGGGGCTATATAGGATCTTTGCCGTCTTCTGGCAGATGGCAAAGAGCTTTGCCATCAGCCAGCAGATGGCGAATATGCCACTTGCCAGCTACCTGTGCAACCTGGGGTCAATGGGATAGCTATTGGTTGCTTTGCCGTCGGCTGGCGGACGGCAAAGAGCCCTGCATCTTTGCCGTCTGCCAGCGGATGACAAAGTAGCCAAATAGGCCAGCCCCCAAGTGTTGTGACGTGGCCTCCTATGTCGTCCACCAATTGACGGCAAAGCATGCCGTTAACCCCTTAACGGACCTAAGCTAACATGTGTGTCGTCCAGGCCCTTTGATGTCCGCTGGCGCACGACAAAGACCTTTGCATCTTTGTTGTCCGCCAGCAGACGGCAAAGAACCCTTTGCCGTTGCCTGTTTAGCCGGACATTTTGTCGTCTGTTGGCTGATGGCAAAGGCATTTGCCGTCCGCAGGCATGCCTTTGCCGTCAGCCTTGGCAGACGGCAAGGTTCCTGATTCCTGTAGTGATGTGATCAGATCACATGTTGAAATCCTATTTACGCGTGTGCCTCACACATCTATATTCATGTAGGTGAATTTTTCAAAGAACAAGGCCAACCATACGAAAGTGAAATTCCAACAAATGACATGATCTCGTAGCTATATTGCACACAGCGAGGCTCTTGTGATTAGCTGTTGTTTCACTCTTTTCGCCGTGCCATATTATCAGATCTACATCGACTTGTTCCAAATGCAGAGGAAATCCTACAAGGACCAAAAAGTACCTGAACCAAATGCTATGGAAATCTTCAAGGACTGTCACACCAGCAAGACGAAGGGCATGACTACACCAGTCAAAGCCGCTATTGTAAGTCCTTAATCCTTATGTCTTTTAACTAGTATTTACTCTGACTTGTGCATTGAACTGCACGGCTTTCAGCCAATGTCTATTACTCTTTTCAATTTTATACACAATTGTCTTAGCATATCATTGCACATTAACAGGTTTAAAAGAGAGGAGTGATGTTCCTTTGATCTTGATCTGTAATCTAGTTCCTTGCTGGACTTGTCTACACAACATTGCAATTGCGTGTTTGTCTGTTCTAAGTTGTTTTGTGATATGAATGATGTCATACTATGCTTACCGTATTATAAAGTTTGTCTCTGTATCCTTAGTTGTCAATAGAATGTGAAGAAATAGACAATACATTAGCCATGGTACATGGTCATATGTTTGGAACGTGGTTTTATTATGTACTTTGTAGTAAAATACAAATAATATTTTACACGGGTTCACAAGAATAAGTTCTGTATATAGACCAAAGCTATTTTGTTTGGTTTTGCTGCCTCCTTAATATCTTCTGTTCTAGTACTACTAATGTAATAACACAACTTTTCAGAAACTACGGAACAAATGGTGGAATCGCTGCCTTCTGAAGGTGACAAGGCAACTATAACCGCAATGTCACCTCTTGGTGTAGTGGGTCAGTACCTACCCACTAACAGTGCCAAAAGCACGTTACTGCGTAATACTTGGTTGGTTGTTAAGGCAGCCTCGTCCAAACTGCCTCATGATCAAGATATGCAAGCTCAAAACAGTGTTATATCTGTGCTCCAGACCCAAGTCCATTCCCTAATAGAGACCCTTTGTGAAACAAGGACAACCATTGTTCAATGTCATAAAGATATGCATGGTTCTGAAACCAGACTATCAGACATTTGCTATGTTGTTCAGGAGCCTGGGAGAAATGAAGTTGAAGGTTATGGTGCTCCATTGGACAGTACGGCTTGAAAACATAACAATCAGGTTAAATGAACTAAGCTTCTGAACTTCCGGTGGTGCATTTATCTGCCGGACTGTTAAGATTTATGCCAACCTACCTTTTGTTTTATGGTCGTAATTTGTTTCGTTGTGATACAAAATTTGTTCTTAACGTGTAGCGATTGGCTGAAGAAAACAGCAAGGCATTTTTGTATAGTGTAGGGTGTTCCCTATATCTGGACTGGTGGCGAACTTTGATGCCCAGTGGATGTAATTTGTGCAATCGCCTTAATAGCCTAGCATTATTTTCTGGCTTGTTTATTTTCCTAGTCTTATTTTTCCTTGGTTTGCTAGTGGCCTTAACAACCGTGGGCCAAATACGGAACATGGTAACCATGGGCCTTCTACAGGCCGTAGGATCCATGGGCCTCCTGCCGCCCGTTAGATAAATGGGCCTCCAACGGGCCATAGAATAAGTGGGCCTCGGGCCGTCGGATAAATGGGCCCACATTGGTCGTAAACGGGTGTAATTGGTATTGTGCCAACACGGTAACGGGCCGTTAACAGGCCGGAAGACAGCAAAGGTTTAATTCTGTCACATGCATAATGGGTCGTTAATGGGCCAGAATATAGGACGGGCTAGAAATGTTGCAACGGGTTAACACGCCACAAACCGGCTGATTCTAACCACTGCCCGAATTGTTGGGAAACGTAGCATGCAATTTCAAAAAAATTCCTATGCTCACGCAAGATCTACCTAGCAGATGCATAGCCATGAGAGGGGAAGAGTGTGTCCACGTACCCTCTTAGACCGAAAGCGGAAGAGTTTTCTTAACGCGGTTGATGTAGTCGAACGTGTTCTCGTTCCGACCGATCAAGTACCAAATGTACGGCACCTCCGAGTTGTGCACACATTCAGCACGATGAAGTCCCTCGAGCTCTTGATCCAACAGAGTGTCGAGGAAGTACATGAGTTCCATCCGCACGATGGCAGGGTGACAGTGATGTGATGTGATCCGCATAGGGCTTCACCTAAGCACTGTGAGAATATGAAGGGAGGCGTAAATTGTGGAGACGGGCGCCACACACGACTAGGAACAATTGATGTGTGTTCTAGGTATCCCCTCCCCACGTATATAAAGGAGGGAGCTAGCCCTAGGCGCGCCCAAGTAGGAGGAATCCTACTTGGGCTCCTAGTAGGATTTGGACCCCCTTCCCTTTTACGGGAAGGGGGAATGAGGGGAAGAGAGAGGGGGAGAAGGAAAGAGGGGGGCGCCGCCCCCTCCTCCTAGTCCTATTCGGCCTCCTTCCCTGGGGGGGGCACCACCCTTTGTTGGCTAGTGTGCCTCCCTCCTATGGCCCATATGGCCCATATCTTCCCTCGGGGGGTTTCGGTAACCCCCCGGTACTCCAATATGAACCCAATACATTCTGAAACACTTCCGGTATCCGAATACTATCATCCAATATATCAATCTTTACCTTTTGACCATTTCGAGACTCCTCGTCATGTCCGGGATCTCATCCGGGACTCCGAACAACTTTCGGACACCAAATCACGTAACTCATATAATACAAATCACATAACTCATATAATACAAATTGTCATCGAACACAATAGCGTAACATGGATGCTCATGTTGGATCCCACATATTCTACAAAGATCTTTATCGGTCGAACCGTTATGACAACATACGTTATTCCATTTGTCATCGGTATGTTACTTGCCCGAGATTCGATCATCGGTATCTTCATACATAGTTCAATCTCGTTACCGGCAAGTCTCTTTACTCGTTTCGTAATGCATCATTCCGCAACTAACTCATAATTCACATTGCTTGCAAGGCTTCTATGATGTGCATTAACGAGAGGGCCCAGAGATACCTCTCCGATACTCGGAGTGACAAAACCTTAATCTCGATCTATGCCAACCCAACAAACACCTTTGGAGATACCTGTAGAGCATCTTTATAATCACCCAGTTACGTTGTGACGTTTGATAGCACACAATGAATTCCTCCGGTATCTGGGAGTTGCATAATCTCATAGTCGGAGGAATATGTATTTGACATCAAGAAAGCAGTATCAATAAAACTGAACAATCGTTATGCTAAGCTAACGGATGGGTCTTGTCTATCACATCATTATCCTAATGATGCTATCTCGTTCATCAAATGACAACACATGTCTATGGCTAGAAAACTTAACCATCTTTGATTAACCAGCTAGTCAAGTAGAGGCATACTAGGGACACGATGTTTTGTCTATGTATTCACACATGTATCAAGTTTTTGGTTAATACAATTCTGGCATGAATAAGAAACATTTATTGTGAATAAGGAAATATAAAATAACAACTTTATTCTTGCATCTAGGGCATATTTCCTTCAGTCTCCCATTTGCACTAGAGTCAATAATTTGGATTACATTGCAATGATTCTAACACACATGGAGCCTTGGTGTTGATCATGTTTTGCTCGTGGAAGAGGTTTAGTCAACAGGTCTGCCACATTTAGATCCATATGTATTTTGCAAAACTCTATGTCTCCTTCCTTTACTAGATCTCGGATGGAGTTAAAGAGTCTCTTGATGTGTTTGGTCTTCTTTTGAAATATGGATTCCTTTGCCAAGGCAATTGCTCTAGTATTGTCACAAAAGATTTTCATTGCACCTGATGCACTAGGTATGTTCTATGCTATGAACTCCTTCGTCTAGACTCCTTCATTTGCTTCTTTCGAAGCAGCTATGTACTCCACTTCACACATAGATCCCGCCATGCCGCTCAGCTTGGAACTGCACCATCTGACAGGTCAACCTTCAATATAAATACGTATCTGGTTTGTGACTTAGAGTCATCGGGATTAGTGTCAAAGCTAGCATCAACGTAACCATTTACGATGAGCTCTTTGTCACCTCCATAAGCAAGAAACATATCCCTAGTACTTTTCAGGTACTTTAGGATGTTCTTGATCGTTGTCCACTGATCCAATCCTGGATCACTTTGGTACCTCGCTACTAAACTTATAGCAAGGCACACATCAGGTCTGGTACACAACATAGCATTTCTTTGACACCTTGTGACACAGGCAAGAACCCTTTCTTTGACTAATCCATTTTGAACTTCTTCAAAACTTTATCAAGGTATGTGCTTCATCAAAGTCCTATCAAGCATCTTGATCTATCTCTATAGATCTTGATTCCCAATATATAAGCAGCTTCACTGAGGTCTTTCATTGAAAAACTTTTATTCAAGTATCCTTTTGTGCTATCCAGAAATTCTACATCATTTGCAATCAACAATATGTCATCCACACATATTATTAGAAATGCTATAGAGCTCCCACTCACTTTCTTGTAAATGCAGGCTTCTCCAAAAGTCTGTATAAAACCATATATGCTTTGATCACCTCATCAAAGCGTATATTCCAACTCTAAGATGCTTGCACCAGTCCATTAATGGATCGCTGGAGCTTGCACGCTTTATTAGCACATTTAGGATCGACAAAACCTTCTGGTTGCATCATATACAACTCTTCTTCAAGAAATCCATTAAGGAATGCAGTTTTGACGTCCATTTGCCAGATTTCGTAATCATAAAATGTGCCAATTGCTAACATGATTCAGGCTGACTTAAGAATCGCTACGGGTGAGAAAGTCTCATCGTAGTCAACTCCTTGAACTTGTCGAAAACCATTTGCAACAAGTCGAGCTTTATAGACAGTAACATTACCATCAAAGTTAGTCTTCTTATTCAAGAGCCATTTATTCTCTATGGGTCGTCGATCATCGCAAAACCACCAAACTCGACACTTTGTTCTCATTGATGAATCCTATCTCAGATTTCATGGCCTCAAGCCATTTATCGGAATCTGGGCTCATCATAGCTTATTCATAGTTCGTAGATTCGTCATGGTCAAGTAACATTACTTCTAGAACTGGATTACCGTACCACTCTGGTGCGGAACGTGCTCTGGTTGACCTACGAGGTTCTGTAGTAACTTGACCTAAAGTTTCATGATCATTATCATTAGCTTCCTCTCTAGTTGGTGTAGGCATCACATGAACGGATTTCTCGGATGAGCAACATTCCAAATTGAGAGAAGGTACAATTACCTCATAAAGTTCTATTTTCTTCGCACTCACTTCTTTCAAGAGAAACTGCTTCTATAGAGAGGTTCCATTGTTGGTAACAAAGATCTTGCCTTTGTATCTGCGGTAGAAGGTGTACCCAATTGTTTCCATAGGGTATCCTATGAAGATGCACTTCTCTGATCTGGGTTGGAGCTTATCAGGATGAAGTCTTTTGACATAAGCATCGCATCCGCAAACATTAAGAAACGACGGCTTAGGTTTATTGCCAAACAACAGTTCATATGGTGTCATCTCAAAGGATTTTTACGGTGCCCTATTTAACGTGAATGCAGCTGTCTCTAATGCATAACCCCAAAACGATAGTGGTAAATCAGTAAGAGAAATCATATATCGCACCATATCTAATAAAGTACAGTTATGACATTCGGACACACCATTATGCTGTGGTTTTCTAGGTGGCGTGAGTTGTGAAACTATTCAACATTGTTTTAAATGAAGGCCAAACTCGTAACTCGAATATTCACCTCCACGATCAGATCATAGAAACTTTATTTTCTTGTTACAATGAGCCTCCACTTCACTCTGAAATTCTTTGAAGTTTTCAAATGTTTCAGACTTGTGTTTCATTAAGTAGATATACCCATATTTGCTCAAATCATTCGTGAAGGTCAGAAAATAACGATACCCGCCACGAGCCTCAACACTCATCAGACCACATACATCGGTATGTATTATTTCCAATAAGCATTTGCTCATTCCATTGTTCTGGAGAACGGAGTTTTAGTCATCTTGCCCATGAGGCACGGTTCGCAAGTATCAAATGATTCATAATCAAGTGATTCCAAAAGTCCATCTGCATAGAGTTTCTTCATGCGCTTTACACCAATATGACCTAAACGGCAGTGCCACAAATATGTTGCACTGTCATTATCAACTTTGCATCTTTTGGCATCAATATTAAGAATATGTGTATCACCATGATCGAGATTCAACAGAAATAGGCCACTCTTCAAGGGTGCATGACCATAAAATATATTACTCATATAAATAGAACAACCATTATGCTCTAATTTAAATGAATAACCATCTCACACTAAACAAGATCCATATATAATGTTCATGCTCAATGCTGCCACCAAATAACAATTATTCAGGTCTAAAACAAATCCCGAAGGTAGATGTAGAGGTAGCGTGCCGATGGCGATCACATCAACCTTGGAACCATTCCCGGCGTGCATCGTCACCTCGTCCTTAGCCAATCTTTGTTTAATCTATTGTCCCTGTTTCGAGTTACAAATATGAGCAACTGAACCGGTATCAAATAACCATGCACTACTATGAGAATTAGTAAGGTACACATTAATAACATGTATATCAAATATACATTTGTTCACTTTGCCATCCTTCTTATCCGCCAAATACTTGGGGCAGTTCCGCTTCCAGTGACCAGTTCCTTTCCAGTAGTAGCACTCAGTTTCAAGCTTGGGTCCAGCTTTGGGTTTCTTCCCGGGAGTGACAACTTCCTTGCCATTGTTCTTGAAGTTCCCCTTCTTTCCCTTGCCTTTTTTCTTCAAACTAGTGGTCTTGTTAACCATCAACACTTGATGCTCCTTCTTGGTTTCTACCTCCGCGGCCTTGAGCATTGTGAAGAGCTCGGGAATAGTCTTTTCCATCCCTTGCATATTATTGTTCATCACAAAGCCTTTATAGATTGGTGGCAGTGATTGAAGAACACTGTCAATGACAAAATCGTCTGGAAGATTAACTCCCGGTTGATTCAAGTGATTATGATATCCAGACATTCTGAGTATGTGTTCACTGATAGAACTATTCTCCTCCATCTTGCAGCTATAGAACTTGTTGGAGACTTCATATCTCTCAACTCGGGCATTTGCTTGAAATATTAACTTCAACTCCTGGAACATCTCATAACGGCTTTGAAGTCCCGATTCGAAGCTACAAAGCATGGCACACTGAACTAACAAGTAGTCATCAGATCAAGCTTGATAGATGTTCATAATGTCAGCTTCGGCTCCTGCAGCAGGCCTTTCACCCAGCGGTGCATCAAGGACATAATTCTTCTGTGCAACAATGAGGATAATCCTCATGGTACGGACCCAGTCCATGTAGTTGCTACCGTCATCTTTCAACTTAGCTTTCTCTAGGAACGCATTAAAATTCAAGGGAACGGTAGCACGGGCCATTGATCTACAACATAGATATGCAAAAACTATCAGGACTCAGTTCATGCTAAATTAAGTTCAATTAATCATATTACTTAAAAACTCCCACTTAGATAGACATCCCTCAAGTCATCTAAATGATATGTGATCCAAATCAACTAAACCATGTCTGATCATCACGTGAGAGGGAGTAGTCATCAATGGTGAACATCTCTATGTTGATCATATCTACTATATGATTCACATTCGACTTTTTGGTCTCCAGTGTTCCGAGGCCATGTCTGTACATACTAGGCTCGTCAAGTTTAGCTTGAGTATCCCGCATGTGCAAAACTTGCTTGCACTTGTTTTATTTGAACGTAGAGCCTATCACACCCAATCGGCATGTGGTGTATCAGCACGAAGAACTTTCACAATGGTGCATACTCGGGGAGAACACTTATACCTTGACATTAGTTAAGGGATCATGTTATAATGGTACCGCCGTACTAAGAAAAATAAGATGCATAAAGATAAACATCACATGCAATCAAAATATGTGACATGATATGGCCATAATCATCTTGTGCTTTTGATCTCCATCTCCAAAGCAACGTCATGATCTCCATCATCACTGGCTCAACACCTTGATCTCCATCGAAGCATCATGGTTGTCTCGCCAACTATTGCTTCTATGACTATCGCTAGTTCTTAGTGATAAAGTAAAGCAATTAAATGGTGTTTGTATTTCATACAATAAAGCGACAACCATAAGGCTCCTGCCAGTTGCCGATAACTTTTACAAAAGATGATCATCTCATGCAACAATGTATATCACATCATGTCTTGACCATATCACATCACAACATGCCCTGCAAAAACAAGTTAGACGACCTCTACTTTGTTGTTGCATGTTCTACATGGCTGCTACGAGCTTCTAGCAAGAACCGTTCTTACCTACGGCACAAAACCACAACAGTGATTTATCAAGTTTGTTGTTTTAACCTTCAACAAGGACCGGCCGCAGTCAAATTCAATTCAACTAAAGTTGGAGCAATAGACACCCGCCAGCTTCCTTTATGCAAAACTAGTTGCATGTCTGTCAGTGGAACCGGTCTCATGAACATGGTCATGTAAGGTTGGTCCGGGCCACTTCATCCAACAATACCACCGAATCAAAATAAGACATTGGTGGTAAGAAGTACAACGATCACCGCCCACAACTCTTTGTGTTCTACTCGTGCATCATCTACTCATAGACCTGGCTCGGATAACACTATTGGGAAACATAGCATGCAATTTCAAAAATTTCCTATGCTCACGCAAGGTCTGCCTAGGAGATGCATAGCAACGAGAGGGTAAGAGTCTGTCCACGTACCCTCATAGACCGAAAGCATAAGCGTTTGCTTAATGCGGTTGATGTAGTCGAACGTCTTCTCATTCCGACCGATAAAGTATCGAACATATGGCACCTCCGTGTTCTGCACATGTTCAGCGCGATGACATCCCTCGAGCTATTGATCCAGCAGAGTGTCGAGGAAGTAGACGAGTTCTGTCCGCATGACGGCATGGTGACGGTGATGGTGATGTGATCCGCCCAGGGCTTCTCCTAAGCACTACAAGAATATGACCGGAGGCGTAAACTGTGGAGGGGGCGCCGCACACGGCTAAGAACAATTGATGTGTGTTCTAGGCGCCCCCTCCCCACGTATATAAAGGAGGGAGGCGAAGGGACCCAACCCTAGGTGCGCCCAAGTAGGAGGAATACTACTTGGGCTCCTAGTAGGATTCACCCCCCCTTCCTTTTACCGAAAGGGGGAAAGAGGGGAAGAGAGAGGGGGAGAAGGAAAGAGGGGGGTGCCGGCCCCTCCTCCAAGTCCTATTTGGCCTCCTTCCCTGGGGGCGCGCCATCCTTTGTGGGCTGGTGTGCCTCCCTCCTATGGCCCATATGGCCCATATCTTCCCCCCGGGGGTTCCGGTAACCCCTCGGTACTCCGATATGTACACGATAGATTCCGTAACACATATGATGTCCTAATACTATCATCCAACATATCAATCTTTACCTCTTGACCATTAGAGACTACTCGTCATGTCCGTGATCTCATCCGGGACTCCGAACAACATTTGGTCACCAAATCACATAACTCATATAATACAAATTGTCATCGAATGTTAAGCGTGCGGACCCTACGGGTTCGAGAACTATGTAGACATGACCGAGACACCTCTTCGGTCAATAACGTATAGCTGAAACTGGATGCTCATATTGGTCCCACATATTCTACGAATATCTTTATCGGTCAAATTTTTATGACAACATACATTATTCCCCTTTTCATCGGTATGTTACTTGCCTGAGATACGATCGTTGGTATCTTCATACCTAGTTCAATCTCGTTACCAGCAAGTCTCTTTACTTGTTCCATCATGCTTCATCCCTCAACTAACTCATTAGTTACATTGCTTGCAAGGCTTCTATGATGTGCATTACTGAGAGTTCCCAGAGATACCTCTCCGATATTCGGAGTGAAAATCCTAATCTCGATCTATGCCAACCCGACAAACACCTTCGGAGATACCTGTAGAGCAACTTTATAGTCACCCAGTTACGTTGTGACGTTCTATAGCACACAAGGCATTCCTCTAGTATCCGGGAGTTGCATAATCTCATAGTCGGAGGAATATGTATTTGACATGAAGAAAGTGAAAGTGCAACTAATCCCTGGGTGGTTTTGGTAATTCTTAACAACATATAGTTCAGTGAACTAATGCTCTTTCAAGATGATAATTTTAGAAAGTTCAATGATCGGCATGGCATGGACTAGAGATGTGGACCCCTCAAAATGATAAGGACATATATTGGCAACAAGCTCAAGACTGTACATTTTTTCATCTAAGTGATCCAAGATCACATTGAGTCAATAGGAAAGCCAATACTATTAAAAGGGGATGAGGTGTCGGTTAATGGCTTATTTGGTCAAAATGCTTAGTGATATGCTCCAAAACCCTCAAACTATTTCTCATTTCCACATATGTTCTAAACCTAAAAGTCAAACTCGGCCCCACTGATTTAATCTATCCAGCGCCACCGAGTTTCTTTTGACATAGCCACTGCCACAAACCCTAGTCACTTCGGTTTCACCGATAGGGATCTCCGTCTCACTGAGATGGGATTGCAAACTCATTGTTTCCTTTTTGTAACATTTCGGTCCCACCAAAATGAGCGAATCGGTCCCACCGAGTCTTCAATGCAAACTCCCTGTTTCCTTTTCGTAACACTTCGGTCTTCTGAAGTGAGCGAATCGGTCCCACCGAGTTTTCTTGAAGAACTCTCTATGTGCATATTGCTGAAATTGGTCCCACCGACTTCATTTGATCGGTCAAACCGAGAATACGTTATGCCCTAATCCTGACATATCGGTCTCACCGAGTTGACTGTGTTGGTCCCACCGAAAAGCTTAACGTTCATATTTTGACCTAAATGTTTCTGACCGAGGTTTACCATTCAGTCTCACCGAGTTTGAGAATATGTGTGTCATAGTTAGATTTTGTGTGGAGGTTATATATACCCCTTCATCCATTCTTCATTCAAGGAGAGAGCCATCAGAACATGCCTACACTTACAGCATTCATTTTCTAAGAGAGGACCACCTACTCATGTGTTGAGACCAAGATATTCCAATCCAGCCACAAGAATCTTGATCTCTAGCATTCCCCAAGTTGCTTTGCACTCAAATCATCTTTCCACCATTGCCAAATCTATGAGAGAGTTGAGTGTCGGGGAGACTATCATTTGAAGCACAAGAGCAAGGAGTTCATCATCAACACACCATCTATTACCTTTTGGAGAGTGGTGTCTCCTAGATTGGTTAGGTGTCACTTGGGAGCCTCCGTCAAGATTGTGGAGTTGAACCAAGGAGTTTCTAAGGGCAAGAAGATCGCCTACTTTGTGAAGATCTACCCTAGTGAGGCAAGTCCTTCGTGGGCGATTAGACAAGGTTGCTTCTTCGTGGACCCTTCGTGGGTGGAGCCCTCCGTGAACTTGCGCAACCGTTACCCTTCGTTGGTTGAAGTCCCCATCAATGTGGATGTACGATAGCACCACCTATCAGAACCACGCCAAAAATCTCCGTGTCAACATTGCGTTTGCTCCGTACAAACTCCTCCCATTCACTTTGTTGCAAGTTACATGCTTTACGTTCCGCTTCTCATATACTCTTTGCATGCTTGCTTGAAAAGTTTTAAGATTGCTTGACTTGTGCTAAGTTGCTAAAATCTACCAAGAATTAAAATTGGGAAAAGGTTAAGTTTTTATTTGGTCAAGTAGTCTAATCACCCCCCCTCTAGACATACTTTTGACCCTACTAGTGGTATCAGAGCTTTGGTCTCCATTTGCCTTGATTTCCATAGCTTTGGTGATCATAGCCTTGGTTTCACAACCTAGGAGAGTATGGCGTCTAGCGAGGGAAATTACCATCGTAAAGGTCCTTACTTTCAAGGTACTAATTTTTCTAGTTGGAAACATAAGATGAAAATGCATATTCTTGGACATAACCCCGCCATTTGGGATATTATGTGTATTGGTTTGCAAGGTGAATTCTTTGATGGGAGAGAACCAAATCGTGAAGCTACCACGGAAGAATTGAAGATTTTTTAATACAATACTCAAGCTTGCGATATCCTCTTCAACGGATTGTGCCCCGAAGAATTCAACAAAATTAGCCTTCTTGAGAATGCAAAGGAAATTTGGTGATTGATATGCACGAAGGTACCAACTCCGTCAATGAGTCCAAGTTGGATGTGCTTCAAAGTCAACTTGACAAGTTCAAAATGAAGGGTGGTGAAGGTGTCGCTGAAATGTACTCTAGGCTTGCTCTCATCACAAATGAGATTGCCGGCTCAGGAACTGAAGAGATGACCAACAAATTCATCGCCAAAAATATCTTGAGAGCCTTGGATGGAAAATATGATACCGTGTGCACTTTGATCCAAATGATGCCAAACTAGAAAGATCTCAAGCCAACCGATGTCATTGGAAGAATTGTTGCTCATGGGATGTTAATCAAGGATAAAGAAGAGCTTCACAACAAGTCTAGTGGTGCTTATAAAGCCTCATGTGATGCTCCTACATCATCAAATAAGAAACAATCCTTTAATGAAGAATTGAGCCTAATGGTGAAGAACTTGAACAAATTATACAACAGTAGAAGCAAGGAAAGATGTTCCAAGTCAAGGTCCTACAGTGACAAAAGATCTTCTAGTCGTGAGCAAAATTGCTACAATTGTGGGAGACCCGGACACCTAAAAGGAGAAGGAAAAGTGAAGAATCACCTCCAAGAGAGAGAAGGAGTAGAGATGATCGCTATGAACGAAGAACTTCTCAAAGAAGCAAGGAGTTGAAAGGACGGACAAGTCATCAAGGAGCAACACAAGATGAAGACATCAAGCTCAAGTTGGTGAATGGGTATCCGGCTCCGACTCCGATCACCACTCCGAGAGAGGTTATCACTCCGACTCCGAATATACTCAAGATGAAGGTGTTGCCGGTCTAGCACTTTTGTCAACCAACTCCTATGAGATATTTGATTCACCAAATGAAGGGATTGGGAGATGCTTCATGGCTAAAGGCCCCAAGGTAACATACCCCAAGTATGTTGATTTCAATAGTGATGAAGATGATTGGGTAGGCGATGATGATTTACTTGTTGACAACTCTAGTGATGAATACTATGATGAAAATGCTATTAATCATGCTAATCAAGATGAAATAAATGACAATTATAAGAAGGATATTGAGCGTCTAACTAAAGAACTAAACACGCTTAAGTTAGCTCATGAAACTACTTTAGAAGATCATCGAGAACTTTAAAAACTCATGAGAAGTTACGCTTCAAAAAGCTCAATCTTGAGCAAGAACATGGGTTCTTAAAAGCCATCAATGATGATCTTCGGAAGAAAAGTTCTTCTTACATTGCCAAGCATTTACTCTTGTCTACTTATATGCCAGAAGTAAAATCTAGCAACAAGAACAAGAAAGATTCTTCTTCTACCAGTAACAATAATCATGTTAAATCCAATAATGTTGCTTCTAGTAGTTCTCTTGATTCCACTAATGATTCTCTTAACCAAGGTACACTCGATCAAGAAAATAGCGTATTGAAGGGAATTCTAGAGAAAGGTGTTTACAAGAGCCTTGTCGAAAGTATGCAATTTGAGGAAATTGTACGCAAGCAAGGAAGGCACTGGAAGAATCAAGGTGTTGGATTTGAATGAAAGTTCAATGCCAATGGAGTTGAGTGGGAAGAAGATCAATACCCCAAGACAAAGTTTGTTCCTCAACAAGAGAAGTATGATCCTACTTCCTTCAAGGAAACACAAGCTCAAGATGATCTTCCACCACAAGACCACAAGCTAAAAGGCAAGGACAAGATTCAAGAGGAGTTTGGTGCATTTGAAGATGCTCCAAAGGCCTTGGTCAAGTGGGTTCCCAAGACTACATAAAATTCTACTTCATCAATTACATCTACAACGCCAAGGATCCCCATCAAAATGATGTGGATCCCGAAGAAGAAGAACTAGAAAGTTCTTGAGGGTGACTCCGCCGACATACTTCACTCATATTCATTTTGGCAAGGACAAGTGCAAACAACTTCCACATCTTGCACTAGTTCAAGGAGTTACAAACCCTCTTGTTGGTAAGACAAGGGACAAGGTAACCTAATGCTTTCATGGACATCATCATGTGTGTGCTTCACTATATGTCTATGGATATCCTTGTTTGTTCCTTGTTGGACAAACCCATGTAGGTATTGAAATTGAAACTCACTCCAATGGATAGCTTCACATTATCTACATCAACAATGAGCATCCACATCTAATGGTGTGAACACAACAATGCTTTATGTAAAAGTGGTAACCCCACTTGTGCTTAAACGATGAGTATGATCTATGATCAAATTTTCTCATTTGACTCCTACACTACTAGAAAAACCGCTACTAATGGCGCACCTAATTTGGCCATTAATGGCACATCACTGGTGCGCCATTACTAGCACACCATTAGTAATTTTTACTAATGGCGCACCAGTGGTGCGCCATTAGTATAGGCTACGGTGCGCCATTAGTATGCCTCCCAGGGGCCATGTATACCCAGGTGCTTTGGCATACTAATGGCGCACGACCACGAGATGCGCCATTAGTAACCGCGGCATACTAATGGCGCACTGCCTAGTGATGCGCCATTAGTATGCTTTGTCATACTAATGGCGCACTGTCATGTGATGCGCCATTAGTATGAATATTAGGTTTTTTTTTATTTTTTATTTTCTGTTTTTTGCACAGGTTACAAAATGTATAATTTGACAAAATATAGACAGCAAACATCAACAACAGATTCATCAAATACAATAGAAGATTAGTCTTTGAATACAATTCATCATATTAGTCTCCGAATACAATTCATCATATTAGTCTCCGAATTGAAAAGACCGAACAAAGATAGAACATTATATTACAAGTCTCGAGACCGCGAGTAGCGAGTTTGTCTTCACATTACAAGTCGATATCGATCATCTAAACTACCATCACATAGAAGAGAGCTGCGGTCATCACGATGAGCATCATCACGATGAAACTAGTCTTCATCTGGTTCCTCCAACGCTCCCTCCCCTCTCCCGCTAGATAGCGGGCGTATCTAGATTCGGCCTCGGCCCTAGTGGTGTACCCTTTGTAACTGTTACCGCTGAATCGGTGAACCTGTCTCCGACACGCCTCCCAGTCATCGTAGACTCCGGGAACCTTACCCTTGTACACGACATACGTCGGCATCGCTATGCACTAGCCAAACGAAACGTTAGTACCAATTCACATACAATACATAAGCAATATATAAGTATGCAACAGAACGATCGGAAGAGAAAAGCAAGACATTAATAGCATTGATTACATCTAAGTTGAACGACTCTCGAAACCAAAGAGACATACTACAAGTTCATTAAAGTTTAATTACAACATGAGCCAATCGATGTTTCAGAACTAGACACAGCATCACTGCTTTCGACTCGACTCAAGGGACCGGAGCGTGGATGAAGCCGCCGTCTATCGTGGCAGTCATGAAATAACGGTCGTTGGCAGCCTGCATTTGTAGCATTGTGTCGATGTCACTGTTGGACGGTTGATTGTTGAGGTAGAACTGCCCCGAGGTACGAAGGACATCTTGATGGATGATTTCCGCAAACTCCGACTGGATGTGAAAGAATTCTTGTCGGAGGTCCGCGTCCTGGATTGCCGACACGCTCTTTGCCCAATCTTTGAGTTTACTCGGTAGCAGAAGTTGATGATGGCCCCGTACGATCGCCCGCATGTGATGGATGGCATAGTAGGCACCCTTCTGACCGCCAGGCGGCTGCTTGACGCAGCAGAACGTCGTATTGTGGGAGAACACATGCTTGCCGTACTTACAAATAGGCCTGGTGAAGGTGCCTCCAGATTTGGCGTAGCCGGGGAGAACATCATCAAGAACCTTCTTGACATTTGTGTAGTCTACGTTCGACTGACGGTCCGGGTCGAAATGTAAGAATTCATATTTGGGGCTTAGGAGGATGAGCGTGCAACGTGTGTCACTGCAGAAAACACGGAATGTTAAAAGAAAAACGATCGAAATGTAAGAATTCATATGTTACGGGCCGATTGAGGGGAGGACTTACTCGGGAAAGTAAGGCACGAGGAAGTTATCCTTATCTTGGTTTGCCAGAATGACGCCTTCGAGGTAAGAACTCGTGACTTGCCGGTCCCCAGCGCTGCCCAAGATCTTGGCACGCATGTAGAAGGGGTCGACTATCATGATGTCCAGGGTCTTGTCGCGAATGATCCGCATCTCCATACTCAGCGAAAATAGCCGAATGAAGGTGTAGTGCAGCAGATGAAGGTTCAACATAGCGTGGATGTCATCAAAACGCAGGACGATCGTACGCCCGATGGAGTTATCCACAAAGCCCTTGCCCTCTGGCACCTTGGCCGTGAAAACTGGGTATGCCACATCCTTCTCCCTGAGACGCCGCTTCTCCAAAGAAAGAACACTGTCATGCAGACTCCGCATAGCACCGGTTGCAGCATTGAGCATATTTGTCGGTAGCATCGCCCTACCCGCCACATGCACCCTCCTCGAGATATCCTACGGTGAAGGTGGCCCGTCCTGAGCACGGATCGTACTCTGTGCCGGCTGGCTTGCACCCTTCTTAGTCTTTCTTTTGCGTGCCTTCTTCTTCTCCTGTAATGGGACCGAGTTTTGCTCACAGACCGCCTTCTTGAGTGTGTTGGGGCTGATAATATTTCACACCTCGCCTATCTGAGGCTCGGTGAAGTCGGCAGCTGGAGGCGTCTCCTGAGAGCTGAACGCCAGACGGCACCTGTTGCAACTTGGCTTCTCTGTGGTACGAGCTAGATCGCACACGTCTTTTGTTGGGTTTGGTTCTTGAGAAGGAGGCCCCATGAAGTCGCCATCATACCCATGATCGGCAAAGTACTGATCGACGTTGCCAAATGTATCATCGTCGTCGTCGTCGTCGTCGTTCTGATCCTGTGCCATATGCATGTTTGGATCCAGTGGCATAGGGATGTCCAGCACCGTTGCGGCGGTCTTGCCATGGGGCCGACTTGGCGCCGGCACGACTGGCGGTGTTGTCTTTGGGGTGGTGTCCCCCGCCCCCAAACGAATCTGGCTCTTCGGCCAAAGCAGGGGCCAGCTCAAGCATGCGCTGAGGGTCATCACGTCATAATCGTCAGCCCCGACGGGTCGAATCGGAGGTAACAACTCGTCGCAGCCTGGCAGCACCCGAACCAGTTGAACCCTAAACAAGTTGGGTGGCATCTGGGTACCGTGGAACAAGGGGTTGCCTGGTTGAACTATTTTTCCCTTGGTGACATCGACCAACTTGTTGTTCACGAAGTGGAGGAGAGTGCACGGAACGTCGGCGGTGCCCTGCGAAAACATGTAGGGCATCAGGGATGCCCAGTCAAAGGCAAGGAGATGAAGTCTTCGGCCGAGAGAGGCTTAATTAGTTACCGTGATGATGGCGTCGAGCTCGGCTAATGTAGAGGCACCGCCAACGGCGGGCGTGCAGTTGACGGAGGGGCCGCTTGCTGCAGAGGTGCCGGCCGGCGTACACCCGGGTGCATTAAGCTCCCGTGCCGGCGTCGGAGACACCAATGCCGCCTCCGCCGGAGGCACCAATGGCCCCGCCATCGCATTATGCGAGTTGCTAGCCATGAACCTAGGAATCAGGGGCAGCCCCTGTTGGCCGCCCGCAATCCACGCACTCAACCCCGAGATCAAGGTAGGCACAATGGCGGTGATCGTCGCTCCGAGTCGTTGTTCCACTTGCTCTTGGACAATCTCCGGAATCCGCGCCACCTGTGCCTTGAGTTCTTGAAACTCTCGCGCCTGGCTTTCCGAGCTGGTCTTTTTCTCCTTCCGCACACCAGCGGTATAGTATGACCCCCATTTTGTCGACAAGCCTTTTCCGGCCACACGACCAGCTGACGTCGGCTTACTGAGCTTATCCTTGTTCTTCATTACATTCAACCCCCTATTTAGAGTGGTGTCCCAAGGGTTGCTCTTAGTCGACCCCACGCTACTGCTTTCAGTCGCCTGCAGAAGGAATGTGAACCATTTAGAAATTTGGCTTCATTAATTAGAATGCAACCATATGGAGCTAATTACGCGGGGGTGTATTCCTTACCAGAACAAGCTCAAGCTGCCTGGTCTTCGGATCCGTGGTAATCTCCTTTGTTTTTGGGTCCTTCTTGTACCGGGCCTTGACAAAGTTCCTGGTCTGCTTGTCACCGTATTTATCGAAGAGGGGCGGTAGGCCTTGCTCGGCACGGTCCGCCTCCTCCTTGTCCCATATAGGCTCCGCCACTCTGTAACCGCTGGGACCGAGTGTGTGTTCCCCTATGTTCAGCTCCCGCATTTGTTTCCCCCACTCACTTGATTAGGAGTTTGCGGTGCTCGAGCAATTGATCTTGAAGTCGTTGTAGTCATCTTCGGTGATCGAAGGATTTTTCTCCTTGATCTTCTGATAACTCTCACCTTTCTCGATCATTCTTTTCACATTGCTTTTCCAAGTAGACAGGGCCTTGCTCATCTTCGTGAGGGCAGCATTGTTCACTTTATTCCCTTTGAGGCTTGTGTTTGCAAATTTAGCGGGGAACTTGTATTGTTTGTGCAGCTTCGTGAAGAGGAGGTTGCGCAAATTCCCTCTGTCAGGATGCCTCAGGTTCTCGGTGTTGATCGAGACGGTGCTCCAGACAATGCACCCGAGCTGAAGCGAGTACCCCTTGACTATTCGTTCGAGCGCTGTTGGATTCCCGTTGGAGTCCACTTCAGTAACTTCCTCCTTGAGGGTGCGGAGCACGGTCGGGCGCCGGTCCTTCCGTTGCCTCTTCGGTTGGCTGCCATCTGTGCGTGCGCCACCATCATCAGTGGTGGCATCCTCGGCAGCACCATCAGTGGTGGTATCAGTGTGGTCATCCTCGGCGGCACCATCAGTGTGTTGGGGAACGTAGCAGAAATTCAAAATTTTCCTATGTGTCACCAAGATCTATCTATGGAGAGACCAGCAACGAGTAGAAAGAGAGTGCATCTACATACCCTTGTAGATCGCTAAGCGGAAGCATTCAAGTGAACGGGGTTGAAGGAGTCGTTCTCATCGTGATTCAAATCACCGATGATCAAGTGCCGAACGCACGGCACCTCCGCGTTCAACACACGTACAGCCCGGTGACGTCTCCCACGCCTTGATCCAGCAAGGAGAGAGGGAGAGGTTGAGGAAGACTCCATGCAATAGCAGCACAACGGCGTGGTGGTGGTGGAGGAGCGTGGCAATCCTGCAGGGCTTCGCCAAGCACCGGGGGAGAGGAGGAAGACTTGGGAGAGGGGAAGGGCTGCGCCAGAACTTCGTGTATAGCTCCCATGCGCCTCCCCACTATATATAGGGGTGGAGGGGCTGGTTTCTTGCCCTCCAAGTCCATTGGGGCGTTGGCCAAGGTGGGAGGAAAGAAATCCCATCATTTCCTTCCCCACCGATTGTTATCCCCCCTTTTTAGGGATATTGATCTTATCCCTTCGGGATATGATCTTATTCCTTCTAAGGGGGGATCTTGGTGCGCCTTGACCAGGGGTGTGGGGCCTTGCCCCCACTACCCACGTTCATGTGGGTCCCCCCATGCAGGTGGGCCCCACTCCGGAACCTTCTAGAACCTTCCCGGTACAATACCGAAAAATCCCGAACATTTTCCGGTGGCCAAAATAGGACTTCCCATATATAAATCTTTACCTCCAGACCATTCCGGAACTCCTCGTGACGTCCGGGATCTCATCCGGGACTCCGAACAACATTCGGTAACCACATAAAAACTTCCTTTATAACCCTAGCGTCATCGAACCTTAAGTGTGTAGACCCTACGGGTTCGGGAGACATGTAGACATGACCGAGACGTTCTCCAGTCAATAACCAACAGCGGGATCTGGATACCCATGATGGCTCCCACATGTTCCACGATGATCTCATCGGATGAACCACGATGTCAAGGACTTAATCAATCCCGTATTCAATTCCCTTTGTCTATCGGTATGTTACTTGCCCGAGATTCGATCGTCGGTATCCAATACCTTGTTCAATCTCGTTACCGGCAAGTCACTTTACTCGTTCCGTAACACATCATCCCGTGATCAACTCCTTGGTCACATTGCGCATATGATGATGTCCTACCGAGTGGGCCCAGAGATACCTCTCCGTTTACACGGAGTGACAAATCCCAGTCTCGATCCGCATACAATAGATACTTTCGGAGATACCTGTAGTGCACCTTTATAGTCACTCAGTTACGTTGTGACGTTTGATACACCCAAAGCACTCCTACGGTATCCAGGAGTTACACGCTCTCATCGTCGAAGGAAGAGATACTTGACATTGGCAAAGCTCTAGCAAATGAACTACACGATCTTTTGTGCTAGTCTTAGGATTGGGTCTTGTCCATCACATCATTCTCCTAATGATGTGATCCCTTTATCAACGACATCCAATGTCCATAGCCAGGAAACCATGACTATCTGTTGATCACAACGAGCTAGTCAACTAGAGGCTCACTAGGGACATATTGTGGTATATGTATTCACACGTGTATTACGATTTTCGGATAATACAGTTATAGCATGAATAAAAGACAATTATCATGAACAAGGAAATATAATAATAATACTTTTATTATTGCCTCTAGGGCATATTTCCAACAGTCTCCCACTTGCACTAGAGTCAATAATCCAGTTCACATCGCCATGTGATTAACACTCACAGGTCACATCGCCATGTGACTAATACCCAAGAGTTTACTAGAGTCAGTAGTCTAGTTCACATCACTATGTGATTAACACTCAATGAGTTTTATGTTTGATCATGTTGCTTGTGAGAGAGGTTCTAGTCAACGGGTCTGAACCTTTCAGATCCGTGTGTGCTTTACAAATCTCTATGTCATCTCCTAGATGCAGCTACCACGCTCTATTTGGAGCTATTCCAAATAACTGTTCTACTTTGAGCTATTCTAAATTATTGCTCGATTATATGTATCCAGTCTCTCTACTCAGAGCTATCCGGATAGGTGTTAAGCTTGCATCGACGTAACCTTTACGACGAACTCTTTTACCACCTCCATAATCGAGAAAATTCCTTAGTCCACTAGTTACTAAGGATAACTTTGACCGCTGTCCTGTGAGCCATTCTTGGATCACTCTTGTACCCCTTGACTGACTCATGGCAAGGCACACTTCAGGTGCGGTACATAGCATAGCATACTGAAGAGCCTACGTCTTAAGCATAGGGGACGACCTTCGTCCTTTCTCTCTATTCTGTCGTGGTCGAGCTTTAAGTCTTAACTTCGTACCTTACAACTCAGGCAAGAACTCCTTCTTTGACTGGTCCATCTTGAACACCTTCAAGATCATGTCAAGGTATGTGCTCATTTGAAAGTATTATTAAGCATTTTGATCTATCCTTATAGATCTTGATGCTCAATGTTCAAGTAGCTTAATCCAGGCTTTCTATTGAAAAACACTTTCAAAATAACCCTATATGCTTTCCAGAAATTCTACATCATTTCTGATCAACATGTATTCATCAGAAATTCTATAGTGCTCCCACTCACTTCTTTGGAAATACAAGTTTCTCATAAACTTTGTACAAACCCAAAATCTTTGATCATCATCAAAGCATACACTCCAACTCCGAGATGCTCACTCCAGTCCTTAGAAGGATCGCTGGAGCTAGCATACCTTTTAGCATCCTTAGGATCGACAAAAACTTTCTGATTGTATTACATACAACCTTTCCTCACGAAAACTGGTAAGGAAACTCGTTTTGATATCCATCTGCCAGATTTCATAAATACAGCTAATGCTAACATGAATCCGACGGACTTTAAGCATCGCTACGGATGAGAAAATCTCATCGTAGTCAACTCCTTGAACTTGTGAAAAACTTTTCGCCACAAGTCGAGCTTCATGGACGGTGACATTACCATCCACGTCCGTCTTCTTCTTAAAGATCCATTTATATTAATGGCTTGCCGATCATCGGGAAAGTCCACCAAAGTCCATGGATCCGTTCTCGGATTTTATGGCCTCGAGCCATTTATCGGAATCTGGGCCCACCATCGCTTCTCCATAGCTCGTAGGTTCATTGTTGTCCAGCAACATGACTTCCAAGACAGGATTACGTACCACTCTGAAGTAGTACGCATCCTTGTCATCCCACGAGGTTTGGTAGTGACTTGATCCGAAGTTTCATGATCAATATCATAAGCTTCCACTTCAATTGGTGTAGGTGCCACAGGAACAACTTCATGTGCCCTGCCACACACTAGTTGAAGAGACGGTTCAATAACCTCATCAAGTCTCCACCATCCTCCCACTCAACTCTTTCGAGAGAAACCTTTCCTCGAGAAAGGACCCGATTCTAGAAACAATTCATATTGCTTTCGGATCTGAATTAGGAGGTATACCCAACTGTTTTGGGTGTCCTATGAAGATGTATTTTATCCGCTTTGGGTTCGAGCTTAATCCTGAAACTTTTTCACATAAGCGTCGCAGCCCCAAACCTTTAAGAAACGACAACTTAGGTTTCTCTAAACCATAATTCATACGGTGTCATCTCATCGGAATTACGTGGTGCCCTATTTAAAGTGAATGTGGTTGTCTCTAATGCCTAACCCATGAACGATAGTGGTAATTCGATAAGAGACATCATGGTACGCACCATATCCAATAGGGTGCAACTATGATGTTCGGACACACCATCACATTATGGTGTTCCAGGCGGTATTAATTTCGAAACAATTTCCACAATGTCTTAATTGTGTGCCAAAACTCGTAACTCAGATATTCATCTCTATGATCATATCATAGACATTTTATCCTCTTGTCACAATGATCTTTTACTTCACTCTGAAATTACTTGAACCATTCAATAATTCAGACTTGTGTTTCATCAAGTAAATATTCTCAACATCTACTCGAGTCATCTGTGAAGTAAGAACATAACGATATTCACTGCATGCCTCAGCACTTATTGGACTGCACACATCAAAATGTGTTACTTCCAACAAGTTGCTATCTTGTTCCATCTTATTGAAACCGAGGCTTTTCAGTCATCTTGCCTATGTGGTATGATTTGCATATCTCAAGTGATTCAAAATCAAGTGAGTCCGAACGGTCCATTTGCATGGAGTTTCTTCATGCATATACACCAATAGACATGGTTCGCATGTCTCAAACTTTTCAAAAATGAGTGAGTCCAAAGATCCATCAACATGGAGCTTCTTCATGCGTTTTATACCATTATGACTTACATGGCAGTGCCACAAGTAAGTGGTACTATCATTACTATCTTATATCTTTTGGCATGAAAATGTGTATCACTACGACCGAGATTCAATAAACCATTCCTTTAGGTGCAAGACCATTGAAGGTATTATTCAAAAAATAGAGTAACCATTATTCTCCTTAAATGAATAACCGTATTGCGATAGACATAATCCAATCATGTCTATGCTCAACGCAAACACCAATCTCGGTGGTAGAGGGAGCGTGCGATGCTTGATCATATCAACCTTGGAAACACCTCCAACATATATCGTCAGCTCACCTTTAGCTAGTCTCCGTTTATTCCGTAGCTTTTATTTCGAGTTACTAACACTTAGCAACCGAACCGGTATCCAATACCCTGGTGCTACTAGGAGTACTAGTAAAGTACACATTAACATAATGTATATCCAATATACTTCTATCGACCTTGCCAGCCTTCTCATCTACCAAGTATCTACGGTAATGCTGCTCCAGTGGTTATTCCCCTTATTACAGAAGCACTTAGTCTCGGGTTTGGGTTCAACCTTGGGTTTCTTCACTTGAGCAGCAGCTGAATTGCCGTTTCATGAAGTATCCCTTTGTTCCCTTGCCCTTCTTGAAACTAGTGGTTTCACCAACCATCAACAATTGATGCTCCTTCTTGATTTCTACTTTCGCGGTGTCAAACATCATGAATATTTCAAGGATCATCATATCTATCCCTGATATGTTATAGTTCATCACGAAGCTCTAGCAGCTTGGTGGCAATGACTTTGGAGAAACATCACTATCTCATTTGGAAGATCAACTCCCACTCGATTCAAGTGATTGTTGCACTCAGACAATCTGAGCACAAGCTCAACGATTGAGCTTTTCTCCCTTAGTTTGTAGGCTAAGAAAATTGTCGGAGGTCTCATACCTCTTGACGTGGGCACGAGCCTGAAATCCCAATTTCAGCCCTCGAAACATCTCATATGTTCCGCGACGTTTCGAAAACGTCTTTGGTGCCTCTACTTAAACCATTTAACTGAACTATCACGTAGTTATCAAAACGTGTATGTTCGATGTTCGAAACATCCACAAACGACGTTTGGGGTTCAGCACACTAAGCAGTGCATTAAGGACATAAGCGTTCTAGTGTCCGCATAATCGCTACTGTCAACTTTCAACTATATTTTCTCTAGGAACATAACTAAAACAGTAGAACTATAGCGTGAACTACGACATAATTTGCAAAAGGTCTTTTGACTATGTTCAGGATAATTAAGTTTATCTTATGAACTCCCACTTAGATAGACATCCCTCTGGTCATCTAAGTGATTACATGATCCGAGTCAACTAGGCCGTGTCCGATCATCACGTGAGACGGACTAGTCATCATCGGTGAACATCTTCATGTTGATCGTATCTACTATACGACTCATGCTCGACCTTTCGGTCTCCGTGTTCCGAGGCCATGTCTGCACATGCTAGGCTCGTCAAGTTAACCCTAAGTGTTTTCGCTGTGTAAAACTGTCTTACACCCGTTGTATGTGAACGTAAGAATCCATCACACCCGATCATCACGTGGTGCTTAGAAGCGACGAACTATAGAACGGTGCACAGTTAGGGGAGAACACTTCTTGAAATTTTGTAAGGGATCATCTTATTTACTACCGTCGTCCTAAGTAAACAAGATGCATAATCATAATAAACATCACATGCAATTATATAGTTGTGACATGATATGGCCAATATCATATAGCTCCATTGATCACCATCTTCGGGGCTCCATGATCATCTTGTCACCGGCTTGACACCATGATCTTCATCATCATGATCTCCATCATCGTGTCTTCATGAAGTTGTCACGCCAATGACTACTTCTACTTCTATGGCTAACGCGTTTAGCAATAAAGTAAAGTAAGTTACATGGCGTTCTTCAATGACACGCAGGTCATACAATAAATAAAGACAACTCCTATGGCTCCTGCCGGTTGTCATACTCATCGACATGCAAGTCGTGATTCCTATTACAAGAACATGATCAATCTCATACATCACATATCATTCATCACATTCTTCTTGGCCATATCACATCACATAGCATACCCTGCAAAAACAAGTTAGACGTCCTCTAATTGTTATTTGCATGTTTTATGTGGCTGCTATGGGTTTCTAGCAAGAACGTTTCTTACCTACGCAAAACCACAACGTGATATGCCAATTGCTATTTACCCTTCATAAGGACCCTTTTCATTGAATCCATTCCGACTAAAGTGGGAGAGACTGGCACCCGCTAGCCACCTTATGCACCAAGTGCATGTCAATCGGTGGAACCTGTCTCACGTAAGAGTACGTGTAAGGTCGGTCCGGGCCGCTTCATCCCACAATACCGTCGAAACGAGATTGGACTAGTAACGGTAAGCATATTGAACAACATCAACGCCCACAACTACTTTGTGTTCTACTCGTGCAAAGAATCTACGCAATAGACCTAGCTCATGATGCCATTGTTGGGGAACGTAGCAGAAATTCAAAATTTTCCTACGTGTCACCAAGATCTATCTATGGAGAGACCAGCAACGAGTAGAAAGAGAGTGCATCTACATACCCTTGTAGATCGCTAAGCGGAAGCATTCAAGTGAATGGGGTTGAAGGAGTCGTTCTCGTCGTGATTCAAATCACCGATGATCAAGTGCCGAACGCACGGCACCTCCGCATTCAACACACGTACAGCCCGGTGACGTCTCCCACGCCTTGATCCAGCAAGGAGAGAGGGAGAGGTTGAGGAAGACTCCATCCAACAGCAGCACAGCGGCGTGGTGGTGGTGGAGGAGCGTGGCAATCCTGCAGGGCTTCGCCAAGCACCGCGGGAGAGGAGGAAGACTTGGGAGAGGGGAAGGGCTGCGCCAGAACTTCGTGTATAGCTCCCATGCGCCTCCCCACTACATATAGGGGTGGAGGGGCTGGTTTCTTGCCCTCCAAGTCCATTGGGGCGTTGGCCAAGGTGGGAGGAAAGAAATCCCATCATTTCCTTCCCCACCGATTGTTATCCCCCCTTTTTAGGGATATTAATCTTATCCCTTCGGGATATGATCTTATTCCTTCTAAGGGGGGATCTTGGTGCGCCTTGACCAGGGGTGTGGGGCCTTGCCCCCACTACCCACGTTCATGTGGGTCCCCCCATGCAGGTGGGCCCCACTCCGGAACCTTCTAGAACCTTCCCGGTACAATACCGAAAAATCCCAAACATTTTTCGGTGGCCGAAATAGGACTTCCCATATATAAATATTTACCTCCGGACCATTCTGGAACTCCTCGTGACGTCCGGGATCTCATCCGGGACTCCGAACAACATTCGGTAACCACATACAAACTTCCTTTATAACCCTAGCGTCATCGAACCTTAAGTGTGTAGACCCTACGGGTTCGGGAGACATGTAGACATGACCGAGACGTTCTCCGGTCAATAACCAACGGCGGGATCTGGATACCCATGATGGCTCCCACATGTTCCACGATGATCTCATCGGATGAACCACGATGTCAAGGACTTAATCAATCCCGTATTCAATTCCCTTTCTCTATCGATATGTTACTTGCCTGAGATTCGATCGTCGGTATCCAATACCTTGTTCAATCTCGTTACCGGCAAGTCACATTACTCGTTCCGTAACACATCATCCCGTGATCAACTCCTTGGTCACATTGCGCATATGATGATGTCCTACCGAGTGGTCCCAGAGATACCTCTCCATTTACACGGAGTGACAAATCGCAGTCTCGATCCGCATAAAACAATAGATACTTTCGGAGATACCTGTAGTGCACCTTTATAGTCACCCAGTTACGTTGTGACGTTTGATACACCCAAAGCACTCCTACGGTATCCAGGAGTTACACGCTCTCATGGTCGAAGGAAGAGATACTTGACATTGGCAAAGCTCTAGCAAATGAACTACACGATCTTTTGTGCTAGTCTTAGGATTGGGTCTTGTCCATCACATCATTCTCCTAATGATGTGATCCCGTTATCAACGACATCCAATGTCCATAGCCAGGAAACCATGACTATCTGTTGATCACAACGAGCTAGTCAACTAGAGGCTCACTAGGGACATATTGTGGTCTATGTATTCACATGTGTATTACGATTTCCGGATAATACAGTTATAGCATGAATAAAAGACAATTATCATGAACAAGGAAATATAATAATAATACTTTTATTATTGCCTCTAGGGCATATTTCCAACACAGTGGTCTCAGGATCGGTGGGGAAGGCGGCGGCCTCATACAAGTGAGGTCGTTCCTCCATCTCCTGGGACAGCTCCCAGAATGCCTTGCCGCCCGAACCCCCGGCCTCATCGTTGTGGGCCATGTTTCTCTCTAAATAGAAACAAAGCTTGGTCAAAAAGTTCGTTATTGTCAACGAACAAGATCATGGTCTCATCATTTAGGGTTTGTCGACACCGAGGCATCCTAAAATCTAAGCTTTTATCATTGAGGGTTTTTGACGCCGAGGCACCCTAAAAGCCTAAGCTTTCATCATTTCAGTTTTTATCAACACCGAGGCACCCTAAAAGCCATGCATTAGTCACAAGTACGCCGGGGCACTTGATCCTACTTAATTAACTACTACGATACCCCGGCCCATGCATTAGTCACAAGTACCCCATATGTCCTATTTTTAGCAAAGTCATGCTAAAATTCACGGAAAATTTCAGCATGACCTTTGCTGAAAATAGGACATATGGAGTACCCGAATTTGCCGGAACGGAAGTTAATCGACATTCCGGCAAACTCAAGGGCCTCTCGGGGTACCTGCAAAATCATTATCCCAGGTGGACATGGATGCAATGTCACATGTCACATGGATCCCACACCCACAGGAGCTGGTGAAGCTTCATGTGTATTTCACGAAACCAGCCTGACTAAAGAGCTTTATGTAGAAAACAAATCAGTCCACCAGCTCACACAGGATCATCCCTCTAAGCAATTACTCAAAATGGTCACTAGCTGCAAAATGAACATTTTACAATCTGAACTTTTTTGTAACTGATGTTTTTTGTAACCCCTAATCCCATAATGTCACATACCTGACGTTTATGGGAGAAGTATGTCACATACCTGACAAATACTCCCTCCATCCCATAATGCAAGACATTTCGACACACTGTCAAAAAAATGTATCACATTACAGGACGGAGGAGCATTGGTCACAACCCCTTTATTCTCTCTCGTCTACTTTTTCTAAAACCTAACAGAGTGCATCCTAAACTTAGGAAAAAACAAAGGCACAAATAATTCTGCAAGACATTACAAATAATTCAAGAATTTGAGAATAATCAGAGGAAATTAATCAACTTGTAAACTGATAAAGAATAATATATTGAGAATATCGACTCGACACGCTTTTGACAAAATCATCAGAGGTGCATTGCTTATAGGAAGTTATTAATACAGAACAAGAAACCAAAATCTTCCTCCTCTCATGCTGCCGTTACAAATAATGTCATTGTCCAACAGGTTCTGAGTTTTAGAACAATCAAGCCAATGCCAATAGGAACAAATAGATTTTATCTACTAGAAACACGATAGTCACGGGCTTGTCCTGAACCTTAACAACAGTACAAAAACTCCATGCCATGGACAACCGCACTTCTGAAGATGCAAAAATGTAACGCAATGTTCCACATGAGCAGAGAACAGCAGCTCGACATTGACTGAATTAGAAAAAATTTCTTTTGGGCTTAGATTATCATTTGCATCAGATTTAGTGACATTAACAGAGAGCAACATTAAAACAACCATTCATGCTTCTGGTCATAAGAATTTGGATTTTATACTCTACTAGCTAAACATAGATGCAAGATCCAGTAGTCCAAGAGTTGAAACAACAAACCATAAAGAGTTCAGGAATCAGTAGTCTACGAATTGTGATTTGATTAAATGGCAGCCGCTGAGCCGACACCAATCATCTCTGAAATAAGTACACACCACTCACACTGTTTGTGCACTGCTGCCATTGTATGAAAATCAGGTGTCTTAACGAGTACAACAATTTCTCTCAACCAATATTGCTTTTTAATTGCATTATCACGTCAAAGACATTATACCGGAGCAGATGCAGGTGAGCATATACCAAATAGAAACTTGAAGTATAGAAAAACTATAATATCATTCGTATTTTTTATCCCTCGGTGATTACTATTAGCGATGATATTTTCATACAAAGTATAGAGCACAAAGACGCTGACAACTTGTTCTGAACCTTGCACAGGCTGACAACGGCTCTAGCTAGCACATGAATTGGCCATGATCTTGTTCTTGGAACGAATTTATTCACTGATGAATCACCATGAATCTCCATAATCCATCGAACCCTAGCCTAGTTTACCGAAAAAAAATCAATCTGGCCATGACAGGGGACGAACCAGCCGCATACCTTACTGCGAGAGCTGGAATCGACGATGTCGACGACAGGTTGAGGATGATGATGGCCGCCTTCTCCGCTCGTTCGCACGCCGGCCGCGCTTCCGCTCCCTGGTTCGGGGCGGCGGGGCGACGGACGGTGGTGTCGGGGCGGCGGGGCGACGGTGGTGTCGGGGCGGCGTCGAGGGCGGCGGGGCGACGGTGGCGTCGGGGCGGG
>NC_041387.1:222129455-222129977 GCF_002162155.2 Triticum dicoccoides | reverse complement strand
GCGGTGGGGCGACGGTGGCGTCGAGGGCGGCGGGGGGACGGTGGTGTCGGGGCGGGGCGATGGTGGCGTCGGGAGAGGAGATCTGGGAAGGGGATCGCGGGCGAGGGCGAGGGAGAGAGAGGGGATCGGTACGAAGTAGGGGCGCCACAATACTAATGGCGCACCACCCCTCGGTGCGCCATAAGTACATACATACTAATGGCGCACCAGGGTGAGGTGCGCCATTAGTATTTTTTTTTATTTCTGCTCGAGCCAACAGTTATCTACCACCTGACCTGATACATGTCAAGTCTTCTCTACTAGCTCGACTGGTCAGCAGCTAGTTCTCACACCAGGAGGTCCTGGGTTCGATTCCCAGGCTCCACAATTTTTTTATGCATTTAAAATGTTGTTTGATACTTATTTGTGTTTAAATATGTTCAAACTTGTTTAAATCATAACATTAATATTTTTTTTATAAGACAGTAATAATTTTTTTTTTAAATATCATCAAACAGTAATGCCGGTGGAGCGGGGGAGGGT
>NC_041387.1:222123960-222129225 GCF_002162155.2 Triticum dicoccoides | reverse complement strand
GATCTGGGGTGCGGGGGGTCGGCGACGGCGGTTGAGTAGGGGAATCGAGAGGGTGCGGGCGGTCGGCGGCGGCGGCCGGTGGACCGGATCTGGCGAGGTGGGATAGCGATCAAGATGGAGGAGGATCGAGATCGAGTGTCCATGAAATTAAAAAAATATTCATGATAGTTCAAAAAGTGCCCATGAAATATAATCAAGAAATGAAGTCTACGATTTAAATACAATCGATCTTAGCTAGCTATCTGTTCACAATCTTCTTGCCCTTCTTTTTCGCAAATGGAGTTCTTCTATGGAACGGACGTCCTTTAGGTAGGGTGGTCCTGCTTCTTCTTGTGGTGTATGCTGCTACTTCATCATCGTCGTCATGTTCGATCCTCGGGTCACCGTACTTGTCGAAGTCTTGCTCATTGGCTACTCCATCCATTCCGATGATCTTCCTTTTGCCTCTCCTCACGACAACACGACTGGGCTTTGGTGGGTCGGTAATGAAGAAGCATTGGTCCACTTGGGAAGCCAGTACCCATGGCTCATTTTTCGCGGTGAAGTTTGCGCCCGCGGTCTTGGATTTGGCTTCGGGTATAACCATGGTGGTGAAATACCGGTCTTCTTTTATGACGTTCTTGGCCCATCTGACATGGAACATCGGGACCTTCTCTCCAGCATAGCTCAGCTCCCAGATCTCCTCGATCCTTCCGTAGTATCTATCCTTGTCGTTACCGGTGTAGGATTCCATCGTTACCCCGGAGTTCTGATAACCATCGCTCTTCATGTCCTTGGCCTCGGTGTAGAATGTGTAGCCGTTGATATCGTACGCCTCATAGGTCATCAGGTTGTGCTCTGCGCCCTGTGACAAGGCGAATATGAGTTGTTCTTCCGCGGAAGAATCCTCATGTAAAGGGTACGACAGAAGCTTCTGCTTGAACCAACGCATGAAACATGAGTTGTGCTCTTTGAGTATATCTCCGTCCGTCCTCTGTTGGCCTCGGTCATTGTACGTCTTCTTAATAAAGGTTTTGTGCTCTACCACCCAAGGATCGACCACGTCTATGTGTTGTAGCGCGACTATGTTTGCTCTTTCAAAGTCGGCGAGTCGACCCTCGAAGTCGACATGCATTTCTCGGCGACCCTCACGGTGACCCCATCCAGCGAGCCTGCCGAGGTTCCTGTTGACGGGCAGACCAATGGGGTTCTCGATGCCTAGATAATTCGTGCAGTAGGAGATGCACTCTTCGGTCAGAAAGCCCCTGGCTATGCTTCCCTCTGGACGTGACATGTTGCGAACGTATCCTTTGATGACACCATTCATCCTTTCGAACGGCATCATGCTGTGCAGGAACGTCGGCCCGAGTTGGATGATATCCTCCACTATATGGACCAGCAGATGCACCATAACGTCGAAGAATGCGGGCGGGAAGTACATCTCAAGCTCGCATAGTATCACCACGATCTCTTCCTGTAGCCTTCTGAGTTGCCTCACGCCAATCGACTTCCGAGAGATGACGTCGAAGAAGTTGCATAGGCCAAATAGCGTTTCACGGACGTGCGCGTCCATGATCCCACGGATTGCAACTGGAAGTATCTGCGTCATCAGCACGTGACAGTCGTGAGACTTCATCCCGCTGAACTTCTGCTTCGCTGGGTCTAGGTATCTGCTTATCTTCCCCGCGTAACCGTAAGGAAGTTTTACTCCTAGGAGGCAGGTGAAAAACTGCTCGATCTCCTCCTGACTTAGAGTGAAGCATGCAGGAGGGTAGTCATTTCTGGTCTTCTTGGCCTTTTTGCCTTTGCGACGACTTTCTGTGTCCTGCTTCGCCTCATCATCATCATCATCATCATCATCATCATCATCATCATCATCATCATATATAGCGTGAAGCTCCTGCCTGATGCCCATTGATTTCAAGTCTGCCCTTGCTTTCGGCCCATCTTTGGTCCTCTCTGGCATGTGGAGCAGGGTACCAAGCAGACTCTCGCACACGTTCTTCGTGATATGCATGACATCAAGGCTGTGAGGCACACGGTGGATCTTCCAGTACGGCAAGTCCCAGAAAACAGACCTCGTTTTCCATACCTTCAGCAGCGGCTCTGGCGCCTTTTGCTTCTTTCCCGGCAGTGGGCAGTCTTTCCAATTTTTCAACAGCTTGGCTATTTCCTCGCCGCTCCTCGTACACGGGCGTTTTCGGGGTTCGGTTTCACCATCGAACAGATCCTTGCGTTTCCTCCACGGGTCATCGTCGCGAAGCCACCTTCGATGTCCCATGAACATGGTTTTCGAAGACCCGGGATCTCTATCTAGCTGGCGATACGTTGTGTCATCCATGCACCTTACGCATCCAGAAAATCCATGGACTACCTGCCCCGCAAGATATCCGTAATCAAGATAGTCGTGCACCGTCGTGAGCAGTGCGGCTCTCATAGGGAAATATTCTTTCTCTGCGGCGTCCCACGTATTGGCTAGCGTTTTCCACAGCGTGTCAATCTCCTCTTTCAGCAGCCCCAGATACAGATTGATGTCGTTCCCTGGTTGTTTCGGCCCTTCAATTAGCATACTCATGTGAATGTACTTCCTCTTCATGCACAACCAGGGGGAAGGTTGTACATCCACACGAACACAGGCCAGGTGCTATGTGTGCTTCTCTGGCTGCCAAACAGATTGACTCCATCGGTGCTCGCGCCCAGCACGATGTTCCTTCTATCGTTCCCAAATTCTGGGTATTCGAAGTTCAACGCTTGCCACTGGCTCGCATCCTTAGGGTGACTCAGCATCTTGTCTTTTTTATCTATCTCCGGATCATTTGCGTCATCTTCTCGCTTCTTCTCCTCCCTATCCGCGTGCCAACGCAGGAGCTTTGCTACCTTAGGGTCCGCGAAATACCGCTGCAGACGAGGAGTGATCGGAAAGTACCACACCACTTTTCGAGGAGCTTTCTTCCTCTTCTTGTATTGAGTGACACCGCACACCGGACATATGGTAGACTCCGCGTGCTCGTCCCGATAAATGATGCAATTGTTCATGCACACATGGTATTTCACGTGCGGTAAATCCAGAGGACACACGATTTTCTTCGCCTCCTCCAAACTGTTCGGGCACTTGTTCCCCTTGGGAAGACGTTCGTGCCAGAATGACATGTTCTCGTCGAAGCATGCGTCGGTCATTTTGTGTTTTACCTTCATCTCCAGAGCCATGAGCGTTACTTTCAGGCGGGTATCCTCGGGCCTGCATCCTTCATACAATGGAGTAACCGCGTCTAACTCAAGTTGATCCATCTTGGCTTTCTCTCGGGCGGCAGCTCTTGCGTTATCCGTCTGCTTGAGAAGCAGCTCTTGAATATGAGGGTCCTGCACCCAGCCCATCGATGGTCCAGCTTCGTCTGCTCCGCTAGCATCATCATCATGTCCTGCATCTTCTTCTACATGATGACTGTGTACAGCATCACCGTCGTGATCATCTCCTGGGGATTCTTCGTCTTCTCGCCCGCCCGAGCAGCGGTGGTTGTCTTGCTGCCCTTCCTCATTTCTTGCTCGGCCCCCATGGACGACTTCGTAGTCATCTTCATCACCTTGCCACTGATAGCCATCCATGAAACCACGCAAGAGCAGGTGGTCCCGCACCTGCCCGGAATCCGGGTCCGCAATAAGGCTATTCAGCTTGCACCTTCGACACGGACATCTTATCTCCGTCTCGTTCTTTTGAAGCATCTCGGCCTTCGCGGACCTCAAAAACCTATTCACGATGCCTTCGGTCATCGTGCGGACCATGGTCGCCTGCGTAGTATAGCAAAACAATATTTTAGAACCAAGAAAAAATTTGGCATGACTTTCCCAAAAATAGGACTAAAAAGAATGCTTAATGCCAAAATTCTCGCTGAAACGGAAATGAATCAACATTCCGGCAAAATATTGGCAACTATCGCATTTCAAATACCGGTACACCTCCAAACACAAACACATATGCAAAACCACAAACATATGCAACACCACGAACATACATAGATCTAGCTAGGCCATAAAAAGTGCATGTGCACATTGTTGTAGGGAGAACAACATAAATATAGCTTCCGCCCTTACTTACCTAGCAAAACAAGGTAACTTAACCACTTAATTTGAATGAATTTATGGTGGAAATGAGGTGAAAAAGAGGAGGCACCCGAGACAAGGAGGAGGCGGTGGAGAGAATGAAGTGGGGAGAAAGTGAGTGTGGGAGGAGAGGTTGTCCACTTACTAATGGCGCACCAACCACAAATGCGCCATTAGTAATCCAGGTTACTAATGGCGCACCTCCTGGTGGTGCGCCATTAGTAGTTTTGCAAAAAAAACATACTAATGGCGCACTACACCACGGTGCGCCATTACTAGTTTAAACTAGTAATGGCGCACCGCGTGCGAGTGCGCCATTAGTAGTTTTGCAAAAAAAGGAATAAAAAAATAAAAAAAAACAACATTAGTGGCGCACTCTCTGGCAGGTGCACCATTACTAGTTACAACTAGTAATGGCGCACTGCCTGTGGATGCGCCATTAGTATGTTTGGACAGGCGCACTAGTTCAAAAAAAAATTGATACTAATGGCGCACCGTGTGTGAGGTGCGCCATTTGTAGTTTCAACTCTAATGGCGCATCAGAAGGTGGTGCGTCATTAGTATATACTAATGGCGCACCACTTGTCTGGTGCGCCATTAGTGTCAATCCCATCTATAGCCCTTTTTCTAGTAGTGCTAAGTCAATATACTCATATATAGATGACCTAATCATCGCCAATTGCTTGATAGATGTTAGAGTGATTGTGCATGCTTTCCCACATATTTCATTTGCCATTTTATTCAGTGAGCATGTTGGTTGCATACTTTTCTCATTTGAGGATATCCATTTGTTGCTTTGATCGCTTGGATCTTCTTATTTTGCCAAATGGATGGACAAGAATACCTAAGAACTTCCTCTAGCTATCTATGCTTTTCTCGTCTCAAACTCTTTTCATGCTTACATCACGAAGTTTGATCTAAGTCAATTTGAAACCCTCTGGGTGAGGAGGACTCGGAGTCCCGATTTGTCATAGACTAAAAACTTCCAAAACCTTTTTGTGTATTTTGGTCTGACCGAATCATCCATTTCAGTCACACCGAGTTCACTGGGTTGATCAAGTTTTCAATCTCGGTGCAAACGATTAGAACTTTTCTATCTCACCGAGTTGCAGTAACTGCTTGCGATTCGACATCTCGGTGCCACCGAGTTGTTCCACTTGGTCACACCGACACTGCCAGGATATATAT
>NC_041387.1:222107911-222123667 GCF_002162155.2 Triticum dicoccoides | reverse complement strand
AAATTCCTCCAAAACCTCTTCACCCGCGCATGTCCTGCTCTTCTACCTTGGGTCTCCGGATCATCTTCTCGCTGCCAGTGACCTCCCTCCGCTGGTCTCCGCCACCATCAACGGAAATCCTCCCCTCCGTTGCCGCTGTAGCGAGCTGATCACCAAGCTAGGGTATGAGCTCAACACTTTGTGCTTTCTTTTAACTCCTATTCTTAGCACAAAGGCAATGCCATGTTTCTTTCCTAGTATGACATCGATCTATCCACAGAAACATCCTTTAGACAAGTTTTGATTTGAAAATTTAGGGTTAGGTTTCCGCCGGACTCATCTCGGACTGACCAACTTGTAGAAATCGGTCTCATCAATTTGGCTTAGGCCATTGCACATGTGATTTTTGGTTTGACCGAAAATTGCAAATCGGTGTGACCGAGATCAGGACTTTGTGAAACCCTAGCAAACTCAGAATCACCGAACTGTGTCTCAGTTCGACCGATTCCACAAGTTTAGACTCCAAAGTTGCTTCAGTGTCACTGAGTTTTACAAAACGGTAGCTCCGAAATGCTTCCTATAGAAAACTAAAACTAAGTTTTTGACTCATTCTTTTTTCAAAAACTCTGCACTTTGTGATGCTCATCTACTCTATCTCATCTATAACTATTCACAGGGTCAGCTCTCAGTTTGCTGTGCAGTATGTCTGATCAAAGTGATAGTCAGAACAAGTTAGAGGAGTAGATGGACTTGAGTGAGGGCACTAGTCCCTCTGGCGGCTATGATGAAGGTAGCTGGAGCACACCAAGCAACGTGCCTAAGGCTCAGACTAGGCAGAGGAAGAAGAAAACTTCAGACTCTGAGGATGAGGACTTTGAGATTGAAGAAGTCAGCTCAAAGAAGAAGGTGCTAAAGAAGGAATATGTTGATGCTACTTCTACCAAGCCAGGTCAGCACAAGAAAGCACCTGCTAGGAGAGTGTCAATGTCTAAGTCCAGGGGATCAACTCAAGAGACTATGGTATTTACACTTCATCCAAGAAAAGGTGAAGAGGACAAGAAAAGGGTCAGGAAAACTACTGCTAGAGTGCTTGGAAATCCATCTATGATAAGAGATTCTGCTAGTGAGGAGGAAGAGGAAGAAGAGGATGCTGCACCAGCACTTCCTGCTAAGTCACAGAAGCTGATGGGGGGTGCCATCAAGTCTGGGGCTGCTCCTTCAAAGCCTAAGACAGCCCCAAAGCTCCAGCTCAAGCCTTCAAGAACATGTTGAGGAAGGCCCTAGTGCCTGAAGTTGAGGAAGGACATATTGAAGCCCAAGTGCTTAGGAAACTCAAGCCAAAAATTCCAGACCATGATGACAATCATCCAGTGGCTGAGAATATGAAAGAAAGAAAAGATGAAGGTCTCAAATTGTGGGGACCAGCTAATTCATATGCAGTAAGGAGAAGGATAGTTGTGGACTATATATTCCACACCAAAGAACAACAAGATTTTTGTGAAACAGTGCTGCTTGACAAGAAGCCCATTTTCAGTGACATGAACTGGGTTGATTGGGAGTATATTGATGAGAATGAAGACCATTTTCCAGGAGTGCATGAGAGCTTCAAGCTCAATGGTGCTGACAAGTTTTTGGCTCAAAACTTGAGCAAATGGAATGATGAGCTCATTATGCAGTTTTATTCTATGGCTTTGTCGGTGTTCTGGGAACGGGGGTACCCAGACTTGCCTGCCTGCGGCCTGCGGCGTGGCTCAGGGAGGGCGTGGCGCAGGGAGGAGTATCAAGCAAAGGCAACCATTTCGGTGCAACAAGACCAAGACCAGCAGGACGGCAGGATGGAGGTCATCGTGGAGCCCAAGCCAGAGTCACCGTCAAGGTCTTTGGCAGGCGAGGACCGACTTTAGTCAGGATAAGTGTACTAGATGTTCCCCTTCAAAATGGCCAATTGTTAGCGCCCTTCCCGCTCAATATTTGGGAAGAGGCCCAGGGCCTCCCTCTATAAATAGAGCTAGCCACCGCAGAGGAGAAGAGAGAGATTTTGGGTAGACTAGAGAGAGAGAGAAGCGACTGAACTCACCCAAGCAGTTCATTGCACCAGCCAAGAACAGTCCCTCGCGAGGCTGTTCTTCCTTGTACTATTCATCATCAGCCCCTGAGGCAATCCACCACACCACAAACTCGAGTAGGGTATTACACCACAATGGTGGCCTTAACCAGTATAAATCTCGTGTCCCTTGTGTTGTCCTTCGTGTAGTTTAGATCCTTGCGAGGCGACGAGAGGTGGGTAGGCAGGAGGTGTGATCTCCGTGTGCACCCCAGAGTTTGAACCTTGAGGATCTGCTGGAACCCGAAATCCGACAGGCTCATTTCTATCCACATGGAAAGATTGTGTGGATGATTGAAGGTACAATGTACTAGTCTACTAATGATGAGTGGGCAAAGCTCATAAAAGCACCCAAGGAGCATGAGAAAGACATTGATGTCTATGCTGAGAAAAAGAAATACCACAACTACATGGCAAATGCGAAACCGGACCACAACCACAACTACATGAAAAAGAAACCAGACCCGAGGTAGCCGCCACCTTTTTTTTGATAAAACCGGTCATTTTTTTAAAACCCTAGATCCGTTTTTTTAGTTTTGGTTCGTCGGTTTTTCTCTGTTTAGTTATTTAGCGGACGTTCATTCGTACATTCGTTTTAACGAACGGTTTTCACCATTTAGCCGCAGCCAGCGACCGTTCGTTCGTTAGCCTGTTCGTCAGTTTTTCTTTTTCTCGGATTTTTCACGATTATTTTTGATCGCGATTTCTGATCCGATTTTGATTTTAGTATAACTTTTCGCTCGTTTATCGGAATTAGGCGATTCAAGCGCCTAGAGTTTCGTCACAAAACTTGCTTTCTGTTTAACCAAGTCACACAAGTTTTTGCTACTGTAAAAGTTGACTTAGGTCCAGATTAGTAAATGAAGCTTGTTTTTTCGCTGTTTGAGTTTCGTTGCTTCGTTTGATTTGATTCTTTTTGCAAACCGGAGTTCTTAAGTTGAACTTTCTGGTTAGATCTCTTATTTCAGTATTACCCGTGCTTTAGATGAGTTCTTATTGTATGCTTGTTTGTTTCCGATAGAGTGCCCGGAGTGTGCAGCATGCTACTATGAGTCTCTAGGTTTCACGGATCATCAGCAAGGCAAGTAACACTTTGATCGTACCTCTTTTACTACCCAGTTTTATTGCATTAGATCAATCCTCAAACAATTACATAGTTAGGATTTGATTAACATGTGGTTTTGGGAAGTAGATGAGGTAGTACCTATTGCCCTGTTTATTATCACACCTTTGGGAGTTACTTCTACATTTGCTTATATTGCTATGCTATGCTTGTAGGCGTGGATTGGGTGAGTGTTTCCATGACAGATGTGAGATTGTTAATTAATGGTTCAACTTAAGGTGGCAACTTTAATACACATCTAGGTGGATTGAGGCACCTGGGGAACCCAGTGTTGCCTGTATTTTTGGAAATCCTAGGGTACCGTGTGATTCTCCTATGGACTGCCACCCAGGCTCAAAGGGATACAAGATTATTCATGCTAGAAACTTCTGTGTGCAGCCGCAAGCTACTATGGGCTCTTGCATAGTTGAGTATGTTGCGTGACCTCTTTCAGTGGTAGGCTAGCAGATGTAGGGGATGTAGGTTGGTACTTTCTAGCCAGAGTAAAGAGTTAATGCTTCTGAAAGACTGTGTCTCGGTCATCCGTTTCTCAAACACCATGTAGTGCGAGAAATTCAACGGAGGAGATCGAGCCTTGCGGGGAAATGTGGGCAAACCTCTGCAGAGTGTATAAGCTAATCATGGTTAGCCGTGTCCCCGGTTGTGGATGTTTTAAGTATCTAGTACTTGGATTATCATGTGAATCTCATCATGTTACTTAATTTAATTTGATTGGGTTAATGATGATGCTTAATTCAGATTGAGTTGGAGGAACCTTCTCAATGCTTAACAACCACCATGATAGTTATATAAAATTTATTCCTTTGTTGTAGGGAAAAATTGGCTTTATGCAAAACTGTAACCATAGAGCTTTCCACCAGCCATATATGCATGCAGTGATAGCAATATTCTATTAATTACTCTCTATGTGTTACCTTGCCAGCATTTTCCATGTGTTGACCCGTTTTCGGGCTGCAACGTTCATGTTGCAAACTTTTCAGACGACGAGTAAGGTGCCTTAGGTTGTGATCTTTCACTCAGTGATGCCGTTGGAGTTGATGGACTCGCTTTATCTTCCAAGCCTTCCATTGTTATCGTTATTAGATGGCCTTAAGCCATATTTATTGTAATAAGTTCTCTTTTGAGACATTCGATGTAATAAGTGTGTGATTGCTACTCTATATAAACCCTTCAAGTACTGTGCGTGTCAGCATTACCGATCCAGGGATGACACTGATGTACAGAGATCAGGCTGTTTGAGGTCTGGTCGCTATAAGAAGATATCAGAGCACACGCTGACTGTAGGACACGACCACTAAGCTAAAGCCCTAGATCACTACTCTATTCTCATTTCTGACTCCTCTCCTTTTTCTACTCTTTAGGATGGTGGATGCAAGGAAAAAGTTCACGCAACCAGATGAAGATACACCTTTTGGACGCTACTTGAAGGAAGTCACTAGATACCTGAATATCGGAGTACCAAGCTTCACCGGAACCTACATCGCCACTTCACCTGAAGAGGAGCATTGGATGATTGAAGTTCAAGTTCCAGGGAGGACGTTCATGCCAGTCACTGAGCCCATACAGTTTTCCTTTAATGCACCAACCTGGAGTCTAGGAAAGAGCATGGCAGCCCACATTACCATGGGACGCATTGGAGAAGTTTACCACAAGAATCTCAAGGATACTATCTACCAGATTTGTGGGTGCCAAGATGAGCGATGCGAGATGATCAGCACCAGGAAGGATAGATCCATTGCAGCATTCATCCAGGAGTTAAACGAGTACATTCGCCGCCAAGAGAACCAGATGTGCGCAGACATGATAGATCTGAAGAAGGAAATGACCAAGATCACAGAACTTGAAGAAGAACTCAAGTCTACACGCGATGGATATGAGGAGGAAATGACGACGCTCGTGGAGAAGAATGATGACCTGAAGAAGAAACTAAAAGTATTTATGGGATTCCCCGTGCCGGGAGGAGAAGACGATGATTGCACTTGCCCAGAGAACTACATCATCATCGACGACACTGACTCAGACCCCGACGATAGTGATGATGACTTTGTTGATGAAGTTGGAGCAGATATCATGGAGTCTTCGACCGATCAATTTTTCTAGTCGACAACCATAACAGTAGTTGTATTTCCCCATGTATATAGTATAGTCCGAGCACTTTTGTAATGATAGTTAGACCGTTGTATGTCCTTGTTTGAAATTGATTGAAGTGATTGGTTTGTGATTGTCTCATGTTCATATGGGTATTGTTTTCTCTCTAGACCCCATTCTATTCTATATTCTCATCTTTTCTAAACCCTCAGATGGCTCCGAGACGCGACAATGGATTTGCTTTCCCACCGGAGCTCACTCAATTGATCCAGCAGCAAAATGCATTGATGCAGATACTAGTCCAGAATCAGAATGAGGGGAACAACAACAACAACAACAACCCACCACCACCACCACCAGTTGATCACTTAGCCCATTTCTTGAGGCTCAATCTGCTGGTGTTCTCTAGTAGCACCGAGCCGATAGTTGCTGATGATTGGCTCCGCAAGATTGGAAGGGAGTTGACCACTGCAGGATGCACAGATGTGGAGAGATTGCGTTTTGCCACACACCAGCTTGATGGACCCGCAGCATCATGGTGGGAGAATTTCACAGCCACTTACCCCATTGACACTGTCACATGGGACCAGTTTCAGCAGGCTTTCCGTACTTCCCATGTTTTAGCAGGAGCTATGTCCATGAAGAAGTGTGAGTTTCGCAACTTACCCCAAGGAGGACATACCGTTGGCCAATATGTGGATGACTTTAGTAAGCTAGCACGTTATGCCCCAGATGACGTTGCTACGGATGCAGCTAAGCAGGAGAAGTTTCTTGAAGGACTGAATGATGAGCTGAGCATGCAGTTGATGGTGGCAACCTTCAACAACTACCAAGAGTTGGTAGACCGAGCTCTCATGATTGAAGGGAAGCAGCAGCAGATTGACAGCCGCAAGAGGAAGTATGGACAAGGGAAGTACAGTTTTGGAGCTCAGCAGAAGCCTCGTTTTACCCCGAACTCGGGAGGACCTTTTCAGCATACCCATGGAGGTCACAATCACAATGGAGGGTGTTCTCACAACCATAGTGGCCCGAAGAATGGCAACAGGAATGGAGGAAGCAACGGACAGAATCGTGCCAACCCATCAACACCAGCCAAGAGGGATTTAAGCCACATTACATGTTTCACATGCCAGAAGACTGGACATTATGCCACTGAACACTACAAAAAAATACACTTCCGTGATGATACGTGTTTGTCACAGTAGGTCGCCTTTTTTGTCATGCATGTACATCCATGACAAATTTGTGACAGAATCAAGATAGTCATACATGTGCTGTCGTAGAAGTGTTCCATGACATTACCAAAATTATCATCACGGAAGTCTCCACTTCCATGACGATAAATCGCGCGTCACAGAAGTGCTTTCGTCAAGGGTGACCAACACGTGGCATCCACCGTAACGGAACATCGTTAAGCTATCGGGTCGGGTTTTGGATCTGATAACCCGTTAACAGCCCCGACCAATGGGAAATTTCCACGTGTAAAATTCTTATTGGCCGGACGAAACACGTGTCAGCTCGTCAATAGGTCAGACAGGCGCCTATGATATGTCGACACGTGCCACGGCCCACCACTGGCCCATTTAGCTTACAAAGCCGTCCTGTTTGACTTGGTCAAAAGTTAACGGGCTGGCCCATGAAAAGCCTGTTAACGGTCTCTTCGCAAATAGCCCATTTTATGGCCCGTTAACTCACGGCCCGTTAGGCACTAAAGGAAATCGGCCCAAAAATGTCATGTGGGCCGTCGAATATAACACCAGCCCATTTCACTTTCGGCCCATGTATGGCCCACGACGTCTTTCGGCCCATATGAGGCCTTCGTATCTTTCAGCCCTTTACAGGCCCACGGTGACTCTAGCCCATAATGAACAGTAATTTTCTTTGTACCCGTTAACAGCCCGTGATTTACATGGGCCGTTTCCAGCCCGTGTTAGCTTTCCGCCTATTGACGACCCATACGTTCTTGGGCTCCTTTTCGGCCCTCGATTACTTCTGGCCCGTTACTGGCCTGTTCCCCTAACGTGCCAAATTCGGCCCATGGCAAGAGTCGGCCCGTTACTGGCATGTTCCCTAGATGGGCCAAATTCAGCCCATGGCAAGAGTCGGCCCATTACTGGCCTGTTACCCTAATGGGCCAAATTCGGCCCATTGCAAGAGTCGGCCAGTGTCTAGCCAGCCCGTCCTATATTCTGGCCCATTAACGACCTGTTATGCCTGTGACAGAATTAAGCTTTTGCAGTCCTACGGCCCGTTACCATGCTGGGCCGATACCAATTACGCCCAATTACGGCCCATGTAGACCCATTTATTCGACGGCCCGAGGCCCATTGATTACAGGCCCATTTATCGACCCCCCGAGGCCCACCGATTACAGGCCCATTTATCGACGGCCCGTAGGAGACCCATGGATCCTACGGCCCGTATATGGCCCATGGGTAGTTGCGGCCACTAGCAAACCAGGGAAAAACAAGACTAGGAAATAAACAAGGCCGAAACTAACGCTAGGCTATTAAGGCGATTGCACAGATTACATCGACTCGGCATCAAAGATCGCCACCAGTGCAAATATAGGGAACACCCTACACTATACAAAAACGGCTTGCTGTTTTCTTCAGCCGGTGGCTGCACATTAAGAATAAATTTTGTATCGCACCAAAACAAATTACAACTATATAACAAAAGGAAGGTTGGCATAAAACTTAACTGTCTAGCAGATAAATGCACCACTAGAAGTTCAGAAGCTCGGTTCATTTGACCTGACTGTTACGTTTTCATGCTGTATTGTCTGATGGAGCACCATAACCCTCGCCTTCATTTCCCCTAGGCTCCTGAACAACATAGCAAATGTCTGATAGTATGGTTTCAAAACCATGCATATCTTGACGACATTGAGCAATGTTTCTCCTTGTTTCACAAAGGGCCTCTATTAGGGAATGGACTTGTGTCTGGAGCGCAGATACAACATTGCATTGAGCTTGCATATCTTGATCATGAGGTAGTTTGGATGATATTGCCTTAACAACCAACCCAGTATTACGCAGGAACATGCTTTTGGCACTATTAGTGGACAGATACTGACCCACTACAGCAAGAGCTGACATTGCGGTTATAGTTGCCTCGCCACCTTCAGAAGGTGGCGGTTCCACCATTTTTTCCATAGTTCGCTGAAAAGTTGGGGTTTTACATTAGTAGTACTAGAACAGAAGATATTAAGGAGGCAGCAAAACCAAACAAAATAGCTTTGGTCTATATACAGAACTTATTCTGGTGAAACCATGTAAAATATTAGTTGTATTTTATTGCAAAGTACATAATAAAACCAGGTTCCAAACATATGACCATGTACCATCGCTAATGTATTGTCTATTTCTTCACATTGTATTGAGGGCTAAGGATAAAGAGACGAAGTTTATAATACGGTAAGCATAGTATGACATCAATCATATCACAAAACAACTGAGAATAGACAAACAGGCAATTGTAATGTTGTGTGGGCAAGTCTGGCACGACACTAGATTATGGGTCAAGATCAAAGGAACATCACTCCTCCCTTTTAAACCTTGTGAGGTGCAATGATACGCTAAGACAATTGTGTATAAAATTGAAAAGAGTAATAGACATTAGCTGCAAATCATGCAGTTCAAGGCACAAGTCAGAGTAAGTAATAGTTAAAAGGCATGAGGATTAAGGACTTACAACAGCGGCTTTGACTGGTGTAGTCATTCCCTTCTTCTTGTTGGTGTGACAGTCCTTGAAGATTTCCACAACATTTGGTTCAGGTACTTTTTGGTCCTTGCGGGCTTTCCTCTGCATTTCGAACAAGTCAATATAGATATTATAATATGGTACATCGAAAAGAGTGAAACAACAGCTAATTACAAGAGCCTCGTAGTGTGCAATATAGCTACGAGATCCTGTCGTCTCTTGGAATTTCACTTTCGTACGGTTGGCCTTGTTCTTTGAACAGTTCACCTATAAGAAGATAGATTTGTGTGGCACATGCCTCAATAGGACTTCAACATGTGATCTGATCATATATATATAATGTACCTGATACTTCGGATCAGACCAGTGTTTAACAAGGCCCTTCCAGTCTTCATCCGATATATTTTCCACTGGAGATGTTTGGGAAAGTTCACTGTTAGTCTTGCCTTCAAAGTGAGTTTTCCTCAAGTTATATCGATACTATCACAAAGCAGACTTGAAAACATGGGTGCAAGCTTGTCTGGTTGCATCATCTTGGCTATCCAACTTGAACCTCATCTGTTGAAAATTATGGGAGTCTCATTATCAGCAACCTAGAAAGTATGGGACAGAGCAAGATGATATTACTAGTTTCCATACATAACCATACTTACAGATAAATGGTCGAGGAAGGTGTTGAACTGGGTTTCGTCTTTGTCATTCTTGTACTGAGTCCATGTTGGGAGGATACGTACATGACACCTAACGGCAACCGCTGCCTCTGATACTAACTTGGCTGACTCTGTAGCATCACGTGGCCTTTTTAAACCTACCTCAAAACGGATCTCCATTCTTCCTCCTCTAGATTTAGTTAACCTATCGAGCATTATCCCTGATGTTTGTTTCCTCTTAGTCCAACAACGAACATAGGAAGTGTTAGTGTACATCAAACTGTGAGACTACATATAAAGAAGCATGCAATTGTAACTTGACTCCAACAACTACCTTCTTGTTGTTGAAGCTCATAAGGTTCATCTAATATTGCCAACTCGTATTGTGTCAAGAGTGCTTGGGATGTAGTGTCAGGTGGCAAGGGAGCTTGGGAACATGCTGCTAGGTCAGTTGACACACGAGTATGTCGTGCAACTGGTAGTAGTGTGGTAGGTGTTGCAAGAACTAGGGCTGTCTCTGCTTGTTTGGTGGCAGCTATTTTTTCTGTTTGGCTTTTTTTGCAGCTTGTGTAGCATGGGATGTCGTGTTTGTAGAATTTTCCGCTGGACTTTCACCTTCTATTGCACCATCAGTACCAGCAGAATCTGCAGGATTCATCTGCTTCTCATTCCCTGCCATTCTGTGTTTCTTCCTGTTTCTCTATGCCATGTTAATTCAAGCCGACAAGAAAAATGAATAACAATTTAGTTCTTCAGAACAAATTGATGCGTGATGCAGACGAACTGAACTTTGATGTTAGACAACCACATGATAGGAGGATGTAATATGTATGAAAAACAGGACGGAAGAGATAACCAGAACTATGATGTGTAAACTAAGAAGAAGACATTTCACCAAATTAGAAGCAATGCAATGGAAGGTAGACACCATATGAAAGATGCTACAAATATCGCTCTGCCAAGTTAATAGTGTCTCAGCATAAATGGCGTTTAAACAAGAGTGAAGCAGTACAAGAAATAAATCATATGCAAGATGCAAACAACATCACACTACCATGTTAGAGGTCTCTCGTCATTAGTGCCATTGCATATTCACAGCTTATGATGTGTAAACTAAGGAGAAGGCATTTCAACAAATTAGAAGCAATGAAAGCTAGACACCATATGAAAGATGCAATCAATATCACTCTACCAAGTTAAAACTGTCTCGTCATAAGTGCCATTTCAACAAATTAGTAGTACAAGCTAGAAAAGAATGTGAGATGTAACCTATATCACACTCCAAAGTCAAACATGTCTTATGATAAGTGATTGTTGTAGGTTACACAATAGTAGTAATTTGATGTAAGAACATGGTGTGATAGACAGATATTGTATGTTCTAGAAACAAGAACATGTGTCTTATTCAAGTATAATATGTAAAGTAAGCAGATGGAATTCAACAAAATTAGAAGCAATACAAGCTAGACATCACACATAACATGCAACCACATATAACAGTGCCAAGTTAGAGGGAGCACCAGTGATGCTGCACTAGGGGAGACGTGCTCATCATAAACACAGCTTTGTTGAGTGTCTATGCATGTGTTGTCTTGGAAATCATCTTGGGGGTGTGGAGGAGTAGAAACTGTAGAGGCCCTCCGTTTGGAAGGAGCACCTTTATCCGCTGCCTTGCTAACTTCCTTCCGCTTTATTAATTTTGAATTGTCAATTAAAACCGACAAGAAAAAGCAATAAACTTCTCTCTTCAGAACTCATTCATGCATGATACTGACAATCACTACTTTGATGTAAGGCAAACACATGATACCAGGATGGAATATGTATGAAAAACAGGATGGCATGGCATGTTCACAACTATTTGTGTAAACTAAGCAGAAACCATTCCAGCATATAAGAAGCAATGCAAGCTAGACACCACATGAAAGATGCAACCAATATGACTCTTCCAAGTTAAAAGCGTCCCATCATAAATGGAATTTCAACAAATTAGAAGCAGCGCATGCTATAAATCATATGAAAGATGCAACTAATATCGCACTGCATATACTAAAGGTGTCTCGTCATATTGATTGATGCGGGATACAAAAAACAATAGTTTTATGTAATGACATGCTTAATAGACAGATGTACTATGCACTAAATATAGGAAGGCATGTCACATTAACAGGTATAATGTTACATTTACAAGAGTATAAGCTAAGGAGACTAGCACATGCAGTTTAACCAGATTGGAAGAATTACAATCTAGACACCATATGCAACATGCAACCACATATCACGCTGCCAAGTTAGAGCAAGCACCTGCGATGCTAGTGTAGGGGAAATGCTGTAATGAACTACAGAGCTACATTCACTATCTTCATCTAGCATTTCTGTTTCTTGAGAATCATGTCGGGAGGCTGACGCTGCATTCTTTAAATGAGGAGTAGTCCCCTTGCCTGCCTGCCTCGTCATAAGTGATTGATGAGGGATACACAAGAACATTAGTTTGATGTAAGAACATGGTTAATACACAGATGTACTAGTATGTACCAAAAACAGAAAGGCATGTCATATTCAAAGGTATAATGTGTAAGCTAAGAAGATGCTATTTAGCCAAATTGGAAGCAATACAAGCTAGACATCCGGCTAGAGTGGTGAACATGATCATCTAGGACCTGAGAGCCTGGTGGGAGGTGGGTTCCAGGTGATGCCGGTCTTTGTTGGGCTTGTCACTGGCTCGGCCAGTGCCCTAACTAGCTATTTATCTTGTGGTGCTCACGGGATGGTGGTTCATGTAAAAAATATCTTTCCTTATGTTAATAAAGACCGACTTCGGCCTTTCGAATACAAGCTAGACACCATATGGAACATGCAACCACATATCACACCGCGAAGTTAAAGCAAGCACCTGGGATGGCGGTTCATGGCGAGCGAGGTCATCAACTCCAGAGCAACGTTTACCGTCTCCATCTGCTGACACTGCACCCTTTAAAGCGCTGTAATGTGCCATGCCTAGCCGTGTAGAAAGATGGCACGACTTGTCTATTTTCTTTTTTGCTTCGCTTTCGGCAGTCCTTGCAATACCCTTGCATAAAAACACAATAGTGAGAGTATGGATGAAGTGTGTGCAGAACTAGTGTACTGTAAAAGTAGGAGATAGCAGGTGGCTGAAAAATAAATGATAGGAGACATATGATAGCTCTATAACATTGCATGGCAAACAAAATTAGATTCTACTCCGTATGATTTTGTAATATATGAGCACAGGAAATGCAGGTACTCCTCCAACACACCACCACATGTGGTCATATCTAAGATAACAGTCGACTGAAAATAAATAGGTCAGTCGATTTTTTTAATGAACCGTCCGATCGATAAGGAACGGGCAGATGGCCTTCGTCTACCTCCCGCCAGTCACTGTTGATGATCTTTCTCGAACCGCTAGCGACCACCGGCCCAGACCTGTGCCTCCGCCGCCCCGCCCTCCCATCGACCTCACACCACCGCCGTGCTTGGCAGCGCCCCCAAGCCATCCCTTTAACCCCGGCCGACCTCCAGATCGGGCGCCAGTAGCTCTAGGCGGCACATGCCCCTAAGATAAACACCAGGGCGCTGCTTCCCAGGTGTAATAGTCATACTAGTGCCTGTTACGCCGGGGAATGCTTCCATTAATTGGGAATCAACTCGCCAGAAATTAAAATTCAGGGGGGCGATGGACCTCTAGCTAAGGTGAAATAGTATATGAGGAGAAACCTTGTGCATCGCGAGTTACTAGGAACATCTAGTATCAAGAAGAAGCGGTCAACTAGTGTCTTATGTGGGATGAATACCGTGCAAGCGGAGACGTAATATTTGCACGAATAAGGGAAGAGGAGTACCTTCTTCGGTTGCCGGTGTGGTCACCTCCACATGTCGCGCTGATCTTCTTCTTTTTACAGGGGAAACTGATGTTCTGGAGGGTGCATGCTTGGACGAACCCATGGCCAAATTGTTGACTGTGTTGTCGTGGCCGTATGTCGGCGGAGGGGAAGCAGATCCGAGGCGGCGAAGGACGGCGTAGCAGGAACAACTCCAGTGCGGTGGAGGGTGGCGAAGTTGGAGCGGCAGCAGTGAGGCGCAGGACGGCGTGGTTGAACTGGCTCGGGTACGGACGGCTCAGCCTCGGCTTCAACTACTAGCCGTGGAGGGCGTTGCGGTGAGGTTGCCGTGGACGACGACGTCGGGGTATCGGCTCTGGTGTGATGGAGGAGGGCGGCGGTTAATGGGTGGGATGGGGTGGCGGACGGAGGACGCCGGGGTTTCACGGCTGGTGGAGAGGTAGTTTTGGCGCCCACGGAGTACGAATGGGGAATCGGACGGGTTGGGGGGGGGAACCATGTTTGGGTCTGGTACGCGCTTATTTTTGGCTTTTTTGAACAGAAGATGGGATGCGCTGGTTTGAAATTTGGGGAAAGTACAAACTTTTCCCCCCTCTTACATTTCGGACCTTCTGCGGGTCGGGGGTAGGATGGTAATCCCAGGTGTCCCAAATAGTTGGCGGGAGCAATTTCGGCCGCGCATGTGTGCTTAGGCGGCCATTGTATATGAATGTTTTTCGGAGGCGGTTGCGTGGCGTCTAGATGAAGCTACAAACCTACCCCGGTTTAGACCTTTGGACGTCGGGCTGGTAGGTTTCACAGGTCGGAGTTATTAGAAAAGTAATTTCCTCATACTACCAAACAATGGTCTCACGCGGTTTCGGGCGAGTAGAGGCTCTTTTGGTGCTTCGTTCAAAATTTTGAAACACAAGCATTCACGTTTAGAGTACTCTTGAACTATGAGGATTGACCTAAACAGACAACGTTATATTTGACTTTGTATGTTTGAAAACCTCATTAAATTATCCGCTTCCTTTTGAAATTTTGACACTTGAAAATCCTATAACTACGATTATTTTGGAATGGAGGAGCTAAATTTGAATCTATTTTGTACACGACTACATATGCTAGTATGTACAAAATCAGAGCAAAGATTGGTACCCCCATAGTTTAGGTATGGTTTACAAATGCCATGATATCAAATTCAAATAATTGAATGGACTTCATGTTGAATTCGATTTTTTAAACCACCTTAGGTTTATTTCAAATGTATGCTAGTTCATAGGTAGATATTTATAAATGTCCATTGTGTAACTTTCGTATGTTTAATGTGCTTTACACAAACAACATGAACTATACTCACGTTTATATTCGATTGCTAAAGCGATGCATTGTCTGGAGTTCAAAACACTACCTATGTGGATCAATTGTGTCGAATAATAACATAGACATGCTCAAATTCGATAGAATCTAGATGCCTGATGGATCAATGACCGCTCCTTACGCGAATTGCCAATATCATGATCCCATCCTAATATTTGGTCTCTCACACATGCTCACACACTCTCTCCCGAGGTGTCTTTCCCGCACACATGCTCTATATATAACCCTCCCTCGCTCTCGTAACCATTTACAACTGTTTTCACTAACCTTTATCACAAGCACTCTTCCTCTCGCAAACGTACACACGCACAATCCTCATCGACCCTTTCTATATACATGGACCTACCTACGTGTCTCATGTACTCACATTATCTTTACGCCTGTCTCTCACGCATTATCTCACACCTCTCTTCCTAATCGACGAGTATTATTCTAGTAGAGCATTCTATAGGATGCCCCTTAAAGTTATGTTGGATGAATAGTAATATCAGAGATAGAGGGGTTACCTTAGTCCGAGAACCTAGGGTTACAAATCCTATCCGGCTTTTTCAATGGACACAGAGTCCTTCACAATTATGCTATCTTTGTCTTGTACGACTAGTCGTCCATGGGTCTTCCTAAATGTGTCATGGGCCGACCAATGTGGCGTAGGACGAAACCGAACGAAGGGCCTCACCTCGACCCACCGGACCTAACGCGGTGACACACCCTCTGCACCCATGTCTCATTATCTTCTCACACCCACACATACCAAAACAAACATCACACACAAAGAAAATTTCTCCTGGTGCCTCTATTCCCTCCCCCCTAGCATATACACACTCAAGGGAATGGAATCTCTTGTCGTGACGTCATATTTGTCTCTCTCTCTCTAGACCACTC
>NC_041387.1:222103345-222107703 GCF_002162155.2 Triticum dicoccoides | reverse complement strand
ATAATACACACACATAACTCTCTAGGCCCCGCCAAATGCATCAACTACACATTCACACATGTTACATCACGTACCCCAATTGATCTAGAAAGCCCTGTCTTCACGTTTATTTCGCATACAACATTCCTTTTGAATAAAGTGTGGCCAAAAAATTATTTTAGAGTTTCTACATATATACAACATTACCAAGTTATATGGAGGAGTACGAACGCTAATTTGCATTGCATGGTGCCCACAATGATATTTATTCCGCACTGTGAATTTGTATATTTTTATACTATATACAAAGTTAGTCATAATAAAGGGAAACGAAGAGCATCTCTCTCAATCGCATATCCCCCCCTGTACGCCCCTTTCATGTATGCACACAAAACTATCTCCAGGTCCTCTAAAAGTAAGCCCCCAGAAAATTCACGCGTGTTTCATCTTTCTCTCGCGATATATACAATGATGATCATTGTATTTGAAGCGAAAGCACGATACATACTTTGGACTTCATAATCCACTCATTATGGTCACCGCTTACGTTTACTGGTTATTATACAGTCACAGGCTCACCGTACAACTTAGTATTTGCTCATGACATGACTAGTTGACCAGTTAAACGCTCCACGTGGCACCTCTAATGTTGCATCACATTATCTGACTAACATCGTGCCCACCTTTCGACTTGTATCTACTCTACATCTACACTATTATAAAATACATAAAATACACTCTTATAAAAACAGAGTTGGTGATGATGGTGTGCCTGCCATCCTGCAATATAGGCCGTCCGATTTATATCTGACGGATGGGAAAGAAACTATGGAAATTTTGCAAAAAGTTACCCACACACCTCTCCACATTTGCAAATAAGGCCTTCCCTCGTTCATCCTTTTCTCTCACAAGATAAACAAGTCATACAAATGCATCTTGATGTTACGTGCAATGCACGGGCATCTTGCTAGTAAGAATGAAAACAAACGACAAAAAAATATTTTGACGGTGGTTCGAAGTCATGACCGCGGGCACAGTGGACAAGGTGGCCTTGTATTGGTATGCTGAGCCGTATGTTTTAACACACAGGAGCTGGTGTGGGGATTATACACACATGCACGCATGCACACGAACTCCATCCATGCAACACTCACACAAACACATGCACCCACGCACGCACGCAACACTCACACGTACACATGCAGCCACGCACGCACGCAACACTCACACGCACACACGCACGCATGCATGCACACACCAGTACACCACACGACCAACACACACTCTCACGCTCAAGTGCTCAACCTACACGTGCATGCGCACACATCAGGCCCCGAAAGACACATACACAACCAGGTGATTCCTGCGCATGGGTTGGAGCCTTGTCGCGCCTGCGTAAATTTGTGTTTATCTGACCTTTTCCCTATGCGAACTGACAGGTGGGACCCACAAGGAACGTGGTCAATTTAACTAGTCAATATGGCGCCATGCAGACTATTTGGTCAGTCAACAGAGTGCAATCCGATGCTAAACTGTGAGCAAGTGGCCGGATAATCACCACAAAACGTATATAGTGACCGTAATCAGCTTATTCTGAAGTTCGGTGACCGTATTACGCTTTTCTCTCTGTAGGCCCTCCAAGACTATATCTCTACACGTTCTCGCATGTTACATCTAATAACTATGCAATACAGCACTACTACTACACTCTAACACAATAAATCATATGTGTTTTTAGTTTTACTAGATATCATATTGTTACTTCTAATTATTCAGTTTGCATACATTAAAATTGCCTTTGAAATGTATGGCCAGTATCATCTACCGCGCGGGAAAAATCCCGCCCTTTCCTGTTTAATCGGGTTTGTATCGATGGATCGTGCGAAACAGAAAACTATAGTACCATACAGTACAAGTGACAGTTCACTGGGCCGTCGTGTCGTCTACTCCTCCGCCGTAAGAGTGGAGCGCTCGCTTTCATAATCTTCTAGTCCCTTTCGCCAACATGTGGGACATCAAGCTACCGGGTCCACGTGCCATACCGGAATACAATGTAGAGCAGCCGGGGTGAAGCACCACAGTCATGGCGCCGGCGTAGTAATGAGCAATGAGGCGTCAAATCACAAAGCTGCACCTTTCCCGCAGTTAAGTTGGAGGGATGAAGTAATAATGCTAAAAAAAGAAGTTGGAGGGACGAAGCAACCATCATTTCACTCGTTGTTGAATCCGCTTCTCCCTCATCTTCTTCAACTTAGCCACGTGTTGCTTCTCCCGTTGTTCTACCTCATGTGAGATGCGGATCAACTTGGTAAAGCACTGACACGTGGGACAGCATGTTAGCAAACCGCCAGGACAACGTCCTCCGAAAATAAGAAACCTCCCCCGCCATCCGTGCAGCAAAATCACCTCATTTTTACTAATCTTTGATTCTATAATTTTTAGATCAATATAATTGAGATTTGTATAGATAGCACATAGGAGCAAAACCAAGTGGTACGGTTAAGTGCATCCACAACGTGTAGCCAAATGTGAAAATAGCTTTTGGCATCGTTGGAACCATTGTGGACGGTGTTGCCATAGCCAAAAAGATGGAACCGAAGCTCCCTGATTGATTGATTGAAGGAATAGAAAAATGCAATGTCTCTCCTCTTTCTCCCATGCTTGGACGCATGTAGTATAGTATAGAGCACAGAGTCTACTCCCCTGTCCCTTCTATCACAAATCACAAAGCAGTGAGGCGTCAAATCACAAAGCATGGACGAAGCAACTATCATTTCACTCTTCGCTGACTCCGCTTCTCCATCGTCTTCTTCGAGAAACCATCTCACCGCACTAGTACTCCTAGTAGTACTACTAGTAAAGGACTTCCTGGATGCAAATAAGGTGGTTGTCTCGGCTTGCAGGCGGCACTTGCGAACGACTTACCGTGGTCTCCCTCAATGGTGTTCTCCGTCGAACGCACTTCACCAAACCACAAGAAAAGTCGTCGACGTCACCGCAATGGGCAAGGAATTCAAATATAGTTACTACCTCCATTTTTTTGTACACAAGGCCAGTATATCAAAATTACAATTTGCAAAGGGCCACTAACACTAATCGAGGCAAAATTAATGGGGTTAGCAACCAAGGACATTAATATCCCATGCATGCATGCGGAAGTGAGAAGGTTCGTTTGCATGGCGCTGCATTAATCAAGCGATGAGGAGTGAGATGGTTAGCTCTTTGGTCTTTCGAGAAAAAAATACGCATTAATTGACACGTGAAAGGAGGATTTGTATTGAAGGAAAACCCCGCCTTTCTTTTTTAACACTAGTAATCCTAGTACGTACGTACTTATCCTGTTTGGGTCTAGGCCTTGCATTGCCAAACTTCGCCACACATTTTTGCCAAGCTTGCCTAAAGTTTTCAAAATGAGAAGGAGGTACACTTGCGCACGGCTGTTGCGGTCACACCGCACCCTCACACGGTCGCTCCTGCACGCCGCGGTCGCACCGCACCCTCACACAGTCGCTCCTGCACGCCGCAAACCCAACCAAGGGAACGCACCCTCACTGACACATGTTGTTGCATGTGAACAAACCAAACTCAGCCATCCTATCGCTGACACATAATTTTCATTCATAGAGTATGTTTATCCAACCGCATGTTGGGGAGTATCCGTACGGCCCGCGCGGTGGTCTGTTGGGGAAGAAGAAGAGGTGAGGAAGAAGGAAAGAAGGGTTAGGAGACGTAGGATTTTCATCCAACCGCCTGAAATGGTAGACTGACCCAAGTCAGGCGACTTACATAACAAATAGTATGTTTTTACACAGCAAAAGATCCATAAAAACAACAACATAAAGAAAAACTATCATTGCTCGCGGAAAGAGACGCCCTCATCGTCTTTGGCTGCCGGTGCGAACCAGCCGTCGCTGCCGACGTGTGTCTCCGCACCGTGGTTGTCCTCGACCTCCAGCTACTCATTCAAGCGGAGCGTGCGGGCGCTCTACACGGACGAGAGCACAGCCCGGTTCAAGTCGAGGACGTCCGGTTCCGCCTGCAGGAGGGCCTCGATGGCAGCGGCATCCGCGCGCTCCGCGTCGAGTCAAGCCTCCGCCGCCCGGTTCAAGTCCAGGACTTCTGGTTCCGCCTACAGGAGGGCATTGATGAGAGCGGCATCGGCGCGCTCTGCATCGAGTCGAGCCTCTGCCACCCGGTTCATGTCCAGGACGTCCGGTTCCGCCTGCAGGAGGGCCTCGATGGCAGCGGCATCCGCGCGCTCCGCCTCAAGTTGAGCCTCCGCCGCCCGGTTCACATCCACGACATCCGGTTCCGCCTGCAGGAGAGCCTCGATGGCAGTGGCATGCACGCGCTCCGCGTCGAGTTGAGCCTCTGCCTCC
>NC_041387.1:222098676-222102791 GCF_002162155.2 Triticum dicoccoides | reverse complement strand
CTCTGCCGCCCGGTTCATGTCCAGGACGTCCGGTTCCGCCTGCAGGAGGGCCTCAATGGCAGCGGCATCCGCGCGCTCCGCCTCAAGTTGAGCCTCCGCCGCCCGGTTCACATCCACGACATCCAGTTCCGCCTGCAGGAGAGTCTCGATGGCAGCGGCATGCACGCGCTCCGCATCGAGTTGAGCCTCTGCCTCCCGGTCCTCCTTGAGTATCGCCATGTTGAACCGCTGGTACGCCTGCACCATGGGGGACTCGGACGCCGGCACGAAGTCGACGTCCATCATCTCATACCCATCAGGGGCCTTCTGCACCGTGACCTCCGCAGTGAACATTGGATTGGCTTCCTCCTCCTCATAGCTTGGCTCTAGAGAACTCGGGGATTGGCCCGCCGCAAAGCGAGCTTGGGAAAGGAGGTATGTGGCGCTGACCGCCGCCGCGATTTCTGCGCGGTGCTCCGCCGTCAGCATCTTGTAGCAAGTGATCTTGCGGTGCACCATGGCTTTCCGGTGAACTAGGGGACGCTTGATGCGGGCTAGGGGATCGCAAGGTGGGGGAATGGGCTGGAGATTTGGTGTGGTTTTAGGACAGTGGCTGGCGTAGGCCGTGCAATGAAGGTTCTGGTGTGAATAGTGGTTCCGGTGACGACCGGTCAATCGGTTTTGACTGTACATCACTCTTGTCGCGTTCCCGTTGCCTCCCGGCACGCTGGACCCTCCACGTCGCTCACCGAATGGAACGCGCTTCATCTTGCATTTTTGCTCGCTTGTGGGACCGCAGTTGAGAGCAAACCGACGTCCCTCGCCCTCCCCCGCCCGCATCATTTATTATACCACCACTCCCTCCGTTTTATGCGGAGTAAATAAAAACAGAGGGAGTATACTACGGATGAGGATCCCCTGATGTGGCCGAAACCATTGAGTAACCGACATGCAGGGCCTAGCAAGCATGGGGTCTGCTAGTAAGTGGCCAATAGGGAGGGTAAGGCAGGGATACCTACATCAGAGGATCCACTTCCACTATACTACTTTGACCAAATGTTAGAGTAATAATATATGACATGCAACTTACACAAATGTTAGAGTAATAATATATGACATGCAACTTACACAAAGCATACAGGGTCTAATACGTTTTTCGAGGCTAACTTTCGCCAAATGTTAGAGTAATAATATATGACATGCAACTTACACAAAGCATATGGTCAATTTTGTATGTGAAAGGAGTTTCCAATTATATAATTTTCACATTATACATCTCATGTACTCCCTCCGTCTAGGTGTGTAAGTCATCTTACGAAAACCGAATAATCCCAAAACACGTAGGCGTGGTGCATTAACTTCTACCTCATTTCTTGTTTCTTGACATATGAACCAATAAGAGATGAGGGTGTGCATGCTTTTAATGACCTGAGACTGTCAAACATGACATGCAGTGGTTAGTTCATTGCATGCAATACTATTAATTAGAAAATAAACATTAATGTCTCTCGTTTTCCCCTCCTCCTTGGTCACGGTGCACAGCCTAAGATGACTTACTCACCTATGTGAAAGGAGTACTATTAATCTTGCGAATAGTCAAATTGGAAACCATCTCGAGTACAAATCTGGGAGCACGTACAAATCTAACAATATTGATTGGGCGTTGTTGAATGTTGATACCTTTTTTACCATAGTAGAGATACTTTGACTACACATAAAACTTATATGTAAAGTAGAAAGGATAGGAGGGAGTATATTGTACGTTCAAAAACGAAACGAACATTGAATACCCTTTATATGTGATTTGCGGATGCTATGATCATCGGTTCAAAATTTTGAATCCATCTTAGGTATCACGTGCCCCCACTCATTCCCTCTCAATTTCATCTCGGGGTTTGGAGATCTATTGAAAGAGGACTAGGGTGGGTACATGCAAATGATACTCGGTGGAATGTTCAAATGAGGCATGCGGGAGGATGGACTCGACTGAAGGGCGACATGATCGATGGAGAAGAGGGTTGGAGAGGAATGAGAAATAAGCAAATGCCACATGATTACACTTGAACGGCTCAAATAAACAATAAGTTGTCTCGCTTGGCCTACATAGTGAAAGGCCTAATGCGCAACACGGAGCACTGACGCTCGAATATGGCCGGGAAAACAGGGAAACCGACATGTGGGGCACACCCGTCGGGACGACGTAGCGCAGACTAGTCCAATGGAGGAGCTGGCCCACGACCTCCTCGCCACCGACAACTATTCATGTGGGTCGTTGGGGCCAACAACAGGGCGCAGCTCCAGCACCGCCTCTGGACATGGTGACCGCGGTGAGCAACACACTCATATCATCGATAGACATGGTCGGTTTCAGTGTGCCAAGGGTGGCGTTAGTGCTGTGGCACGACCAACGGTATGTTTGGTTTGTGCCCAAGGTTGCCCATCAAAGCATTGGGAGCCAAAATTTTGGTTGAGGTATTGGTTGCCCATGATTTGGCCGACATTGGCAAGGAAAATGAACTAGAGTTGGCTAGAGTTCATTGGCATGCCAAAGAAATGGCAACCATCCAAACAAAGACCAATCTTTGGGTCATGACCAAAAATTTGTTAAGGTGCACTTTGGCCACAATCCAAACACATCCCAACAACCAGTTCGTCGAGGATGCACGGGGCGTCGTGACGCGTCCGCGGAGTGGTGTAGCGTGGCCAACTGCATCCTCTGGACCTGAGGCCATGCCGGGTCGTCTTGCTTTTTCAATGACATGCGAGGATCGCATTTGAGCAAAGGGCATCTCCAACGTTGCCACGACCGTAGCTGACTACCCTGGCACACCAAAGCCCTCGTCCCTCGCGCCGTTGCGCGGTGTGTTCCTAGCCTGCGCCAGCTGCCCGCATTCATGTCGTCCATTCGTATGTCATCGCTAAGAGGCTCGGTGCCCGAGGAACCAACTCCGGCGACTTAATGATGCACCCGGACGCTTGGCCTCACCGGAATGCGCTACTTAAAGCGGCAACGCCCAACTAACCTCCACACCATAGCGCATCGTCCTCCTACCTGGCACCACATCCGCCATGACCGCAAGTGCGAATGCTCTACGGGAGAGCTTGTCTTCGGGGATGAAGCTCGAGGTCTCCGCCCTCGCTCAAGTCGCCTCTCACAACGCAATAGTGGCGTAGCGGGACGCGGACGCGACCACTCAAGCGGTGGCGACGCTGGCGGACGACGACGGGAGCACCGTCAGCCACGCGTCCTACTTGCCGTCGTCCAACGTCCGACACCGCTGAGGTGGGGGACTCCTCCGAGGATGAGTAGGGCATGGGAGGCGGCAGGGCATGGTGTGCCAACTGGCCGGTCCGTATCCCGTGTTCTACTCTTCCTCGCCGGAGACCGGACCTTCACTTCATGGGTCTTGAACCCCGCCCCCGTACATAGAGATCGTAGATGGAGGACGTCGGTCGCCGCCATAGAATAGGTTTAGGGTCGGGTTTCTTCTATTTTTCTGTCCTATAAAAGTTCAAAATGTAATGAAAATCTGCCGTGTTTGCATTAATCTCGGCCGGTGTATATGAACTTTCACAATAATATACATATTGTAGGAGTACTAGCAAGATGCCCGTGCGTTGCACGGAAGATCAAGATCTTGTGGGAGAAAAGGATGAATGAGGGAAAGCCTTATCTGCAAATGTGGAGAGGAGTGCGGGTAAATTGTCATAGTTTCCTTCCTATCCGTTAGATATAGATCGGACGGCCTATATTGCAGGATGATAGGCACACCATCATCACCAACTCTGCTTTTTATTGAACCGAGCCAAATCTAAAAAACCCAACTAAGCCAACCTCCCAGCATATCGCGCGGGAAAAGACCCGGCCGCGCCGTTTTAATCGGGATTACCGAATTACTAGTAGTAGTATCGATGGATCGCGCGAAGCTACATTTTTTTTGAGGGGGCGAAGCACCTAGTTTAAAAGGAAAAAAGGTGGTACACTCACAGTACTCCTGTCGCGTCGCATTGCACCCCACACACGTTCGGTCCTGCACACGGCTCACGCAAACGGAACGCGCTTCGGCTTGCCTCTTCACTGACAGGTGGGACTGCACTTAGAGAAACCGACCATGCGCCAAACTCCCCCCGCCCAC
>NC_041387.1:222088387-222098486 GCF_002162155.2 Triticum dicoccoides | reverse complement strand
TGTTACGTCGGCGCCGTGGTTCATCGAGGGGACGCACGGCGATCCTCTCACTCCCACAGTACGCTCTCGTAGACTGCCGTCCTCTGGCCGCGCCGCCACCTCTAGCTACGTTCTTGTGGAGGCGCACGGCGGTCAGTGCTACCACCGCTGGCGATGTTCGTGTGGAGACGCACGACGGTCAGCTTCTCCCACGGTACGCGCATTCTAGACTAAGGCCCCGTTCATGTTGGTGTAGAGCAAGGTTGATGCATCAGTACAGTTCTGAAGATGGAGCGGTGGCAGTTGGTGGCGGCGGCCTCTGAGAGCACGCCGGACCAGTGTGTGCCCCAGACCCGGCAAGTGTCTAGGTTGGGGTCTTAGGTCTTAGATGTTAGGCTTTGCTGCGATGTCTGTTTGGTATTAGCCCCAGGCTATCTACGCCCCTTCATCAACTGGATAGGTGTAGCGACAATTTGTTGCTTAGACGGCGGCTTTAGTCTTACTGTTGTATTGATTTTGTAAGGTATTGTGAGAATAATTAATAAAGTGGCCATATGCATCGCCCAGATGCAGAGGCCAGGGGTCATCCTCCTTTTCTAAAAAAAGACGTTGTAAATCTCACTATTTGCCGAAGTAGTTTACTATCAATATGCTCTGCTTAAGAAGCTTTCTTGCCCTGTTCTGCACTCAATCTGCTTAGCTGAGATGGCATGCCAAGGCCGATTAGTTGTTAAAATATCTTGCCATATATTTATTGACGTAGATTGCCATGGTCTAGTAGCCAATCTGTTAGGTGAAATAGCTCTACACCGTTTTATACTCGATCTTTGTTGCTGCCGTGGCCTTCGATAGTTCGATGGCTGTGTGCTTGGCCTCATTGACTGCTGAAACAGCCTACCATAATTTAGCACTCAAATCTGTTTGCTGAATTAGCTTTACATATATTTCGTTACTTAGATCTACTCGTCCAAATATCTTGCCATAGCTTTAGACATCGACTTAGGTATTTTTTCTGGACTTCATAAAAAAAGCATATAAGTTTTTCCTGTAATATCTAGTAGAAGAACTAATTTGTATGTCTAACAGATGGACATAACTTGGATAACTTCTGCTCGAAGATTCTCCGCAGCATATGCCGAGAGGGTTGAAAACTTCATGAACTTTATCAGAGCTGAGTACGGTGGTCCGAAATCAGATGTGCTCTGCCCGTGTAGCATTTGTATGAATTCAGTTACAAGACCCCAGTCAACTGTGCAAAATCATCTACACTTGTATGGGATGTCGGTCACATATACTAGGTGGGTTCATCATGGTGAAGCCATGAACATCAATGTTATTGACTACGTGGAAGCAGCAGATCACCATCTTGATCTGCCTGATGCTTAGGTGGAAGAGGAGGAGGAGGTGGTGGTGGCGGAGCCAGTGAGTTTGACCAACATTGAAACAATGCTACGAAATGCTCGTGCATTCCATGAACTTTCACCTGCAGAAGAAAAATGGTGGGCCCGCATGTTGGAACAATGCAACGTTGCTATCACCCCAGGAAATAAGCTGTCAGTACTCTCAGCTATGGTCACCTTTCTTTAGGTGAAGACATCTGAGCGGATGACCAACAAATCATTCGATGCGATGTTGGTTGCTTTCCGCAAATCTTTCCCGGATGCGTCTGAGCTGCCACACACCAACAGTAAAATGAAGAATTTCCTTCGTGAAGTTGGAATTGGATATGATATGATCCATGTTTGTAAGAATAATTGTGTTCTGTTCCGGAAGGATTATGCCAACTTAAGTGAATGCCCGAAATGTAAATCATCAAGATGGCGATGCTATGAAGAGGGTTCCCCATAATGTTCTGAGACATTTTCCAATTACACCAAGATTGCAGAGGTTGTTTCATGATGCTGAAACAAGAGAGGATGTACTGTGGCATTCTAGGAACCAGGAGTACAGAGATCAGAATGTAATGAGCCATCCATCTCATGGTAGTGAGTGGAAAAGCTTCAATGATAAACACAAAGTGTTTGCTGCTGACCCGAGAAACATTAGACTTGGCTTAGCTTCAGATGGATTTAACCCATTTGGCCACCAGAGCGCCACATATAGCATGTGGCCAGTGCTTGTTATCCCTTACAACATGCCTCCAAATGTCTGCACCAAAGAATCAAACTACATGATGGCCTTGCTCGTCCCAGGTCCAAAAAGTCTTGGAAAGGATTTTGATTTGTTCAGGGAGCCTCTGTGGAGGAACTTCAATAGCTATGGAAGGGTGTTCTCACTCGAGACCTATATAGTAGCCCACCAGCTGATTTCTTTCTGCATGTTGTTATCATTTGGTGCATCAATGATTATCTGGCTTTGGGCACTATGTCAGGGCGAACTACACATGATTACAATGCATGTGTTTGCTGTGACAAGAATCCGCTGTCATACGCAATACTTAGCAAGATCTATTACATTGGACACCTCCGTTTCCTTAACAAGGACAAGCCGCATCCTAGAAAATACCAAAGACATGTTTTCAATGCAAAGCATGAAAACCGTGATGTGCCAAAGAGGCTCACCTCCAATGAGTTGCAAGTGGAATTAGAGAAGGTCAGGCATATTACACCAGGAAACCATCCTGGTAATGGTAGCGGGAAAAGGAAGCATGGCACAGTAGAAGAGAGATTATTGTTTACCGGCAGGTCCACTTTGTGGTACTTGGAGTATTGGAAAGATTTGGATCTGCGGCGTAATCTTGATGTGATGCACATCGAGAAAAATATATGTGACAGCATTATCGGCACACTTCTTAACATTGAAGGAAAGACGAAAGATACCTTAAAATCTAGGATTGATTTGACACACCTGGGTATCAGAAAGGATTTGCAGGTGCAAGATGAAGGTAAACCACGGGATATGGCCCCAGCTGTGTACGTCTTGGACAAGGTAAAAAGGAAAGAATTCTGTGAGGTCCTCTCACGTGTGAGATTCCCACATGGATTTGCTTCCAACCCTGAAAGGAGAGTCAATGCAGATGGAAACAAGGTACAAGGGTTGAAAACTCATGATTGCCACGTCCTACTTCAAAGGGTTTTACCTGTTATCCTTAGAGGATTGGGCTGCCCTGACTTATACAGAGTAGTTGCAGAGTTGGGACAATTCTTCAGGGAACTCTGCAGTAGAAATATCAGGATAGATGCTTTGGAGCGTCTTACAGACAATATACCAACTATACTATGCGACCTTGAGAAGATATATCCTCCAGCCTTCTTTGATGTGATGCTACATTTGGCTGTTCATCTACCTGATGAGGCACTACTTAGAGGACCAGTATAGTATGGCTGGATGTACCCTATTGAAAGGCGGCTAGGCAATTTCAAGGGCTATGTTAGGAACAGAGCTAGACCCGGGGGTTCCATTGCAGAGGCCTACATTGCTACAGAAGCGTTGACATTCTGCTCAAAATACATTGAAACAGCTGATCAGCTTAGTAAAGAGGTGGGTGAAGACAATCCCGGGCTCAATGTTTTCGATTATTCTGTTCGAGTTACAGGGAAGAGTCGACAAGAGGACAAACCTAAAGATTTGGACAAAATGGTTTGGTATGTGTTGAATAACTATCCTGAGATACTACCTTATATCAAGTAAGTGCAGTACTGCAGCTTATACATCGTAATCTACTAAACTTGCAGCACATTCTTATATATTTAGATGTTTGACACGATCACTATGTTGTGCAGCCTCTACAAAGAGGAGTTACTGCCGCAAAATCCAAGAAACATTGACAAACTGGTTATGGCAGGATTTGCGAAATGGTTCAAGAACCATGTAAGCTTTTGAAGTGCACTGTCAGTTTTTTTAATATATTGAGTACATAAGATGATCAGCTTGTCTATTTTCTAACCATAGGTTAAGAAGATGCGGGAGGATGGGCAGGCAGTTGATGATGCCCTTTACTCACTAGCAATGGGTCCTGATACTAGGGTAAGACATTATGAATCTTGCGTTGTTGGAGATGTGTGCTACAACACCCTTGCACGAGACGAAGGCAGGAAGACACAAAACAGTGCCATCATGAGCACGGATAAGTATGACAAAGAGACAACTGAAATGTATGCTAACATAACAGACATTGTTCAGTTGTAGTATATCTCCAATTTCGAGGATCATCGGTATGTGGTTCTGTTGTGCTGTCGTTGGTATAACCTGTTTTCCAGGATCGCAAAACCCAGAGTTGATGATTATTTCAAATCCATCAATGTCAAGGCGGCGTACCAGACCAACGAGCCTTTTATTTTGGCAAATCAAGCAACACAGTTATTTTTCTTGGAAGACACATTTGCACGTAGCGATGACTTGAGAGTATTGCAAAGGTTTGAGCAGGGGAATTCGTTTAATGAAGTTGCACAACAAGACGATGCTTACACTGCTCCTGATGTACAAGATAACACAGATGTTCCTAATATCTTTGAGAACCATCACGTCAATGACGCCGGTGAAAAGATTGCCTGTCGTGCTGTGGACATACAAGAGTTGATCAAGAAGAAGCCAACGTTCGAGGACGTTGAGGACGAACAAGAAGATGACACCATGGGGAATTACGATTAAGACTCATACACATGGCGAAGATGTTGATGTTGCTGCTACGGATGATGATTACATTGCTTTTGTCGTATTTGCCTATCAGAAGACGTTTTTTATCTACTATGTGAAATTGTGTTTGCTATGACAACTGAAACCTGATGAACATGTTGTTTAGTATTTTGTTGTGAGAACATCACTTGTTATGTATGCTGATTTGTGTTTGGTGATTGTATGACAACTAAAACATGATGACATTGTTGTGTAGTTGTACTCATATTTGGCTGTGAAACATGAGTTTGATGACATAGTTTGTCGTTGGACTGCAATTTGCTCGACGTCTTCGAATGAGAACAAAGCTGACCCGACAGGGCCTCTGCTATTTATTTATTTATATGAGAAAAAGGGGATACCCCCTGATTTCCATTAACAGAAATCATTAGATGTTCACAACACTATGCCCAGCCTGCTGCACAGGTTTCATTCATTACTAGTTTCAGCAAAGTGCTCATGTCGTAGCCACTGAATACATCACGAGTGCTACATACACTACAAATAAAGAGACAATCATCCTCCAGAGAACATTGATTTTTCCCATTATCTTCACAAGCTCTTTCATCTCCTCATTGCTGTCAAGGCCGTTCAGCAGCTGTTGCTTGGCCATGATCAGAGGAACTGCATCTTTAACCTTCTGCTCTGCATCTTCCTCTTCTGCCGTTCCTTCAGTTACTTGTCCAACACACCAACCTGCTGGTATTGGGATTCCTCGGCTAACCAAATAATCAGCGTAGTTGCATTCCCCCACATCAGCAACTTCCCAGAAATACAAATCACACGAATCTTCCCTTTTCTGCATGAATCGAATTGGAAGATCATCAACCAAACTATTAAAAAAAATCAGCAACTGAAAGCAGTAGAACAACACTTAAACATATTATTACCCCATGATTTGGGCATTTGTAGAAGGCTCAGCCAGGGTTGCAGGTTGTGGTTGAGACGTGATGGATGACTCTATGTGATTTGCAGCAATGGCACCACACCAATGGCAGCGGGTTGCGATGAGAAATCGGCTGCGGTGCGCGTGCCGGCGGGGGTGTGATGAGACCCACAGGCGATGGTACGGGTGGTTACTTGGCGCATATCTGGTTGTTGCCTGCTGAAGAGCAGGTGGATGAGAAGCCAGCGGACATGGTTGCTACGGCCAGAGCTTCTGATGCTAGGCGGAGTAAGTAGAGAAGAGGAGAAGCGAACATTGGATGTGTCAGTTTCATTACTTGCAGAGTAGCATAGCACCATATATAGTCATAGTCTAGGTTTGGATTCGAACCAGCTACAGGAGCACGTCTTTCTTTTTTCTAAAACTCGGCAACGTCTCTTTACTGCTACACTAGCTTGTTCTGTACGCCTTCCCAAGTCTTTGATTTTCTTTCCCTTTTTTGCGAGGAAGGAAGGAGGACAAAATTGAGAGTTCCTCGGACTCGAACCCAAGACCTCTCGGTTGAAAACCAAGGGTGCTAGTCACTTATGTGGCGAACGTTCCATGTGAGGAGGACGGCAGACGAATGCATTTCCCTCGCAGTTTTCTTCCTATATATAAAAAAGTATGCTACTTGGTGTCCGCTTAGTCAAAAAACGATTGTTCCAACTTTGACCGTTCGATTGACATTCAACGTCTGTCGCGTTTCTTCAGTCTCTTCTTCCTCGAGCCGCCAAAGCCAAACCAGCGCCGGCGGGACCGCCTACTCCCGCCTCCCACGGCTGGCTGTGATCTTCCCCAGCTCTTGTTCGTTCCTGTCTGAGGCCTCACCATCGTCCTCCGCCTTGGTTCGCTCACCGCGGCGCCGCCCTCCAGTGTTGTCAACATGGTCAAGAACCAAGAGGAATAAGGAGATGACTATACATGGTGAGGATGACAGTAGGGACCCAGCAGCGCGCAGTAATTTTGTTTTTTCGGGACGAAGAAGGGTATGGACTGGGTTGTGCGGGAGTCGTGTCCCATCTAGCCCAGGCTTTTATTTCATATTTTTAGCACATGACCAGCCCAGTTTGTTTTTTTCCTTTCTGAAAAATGGCTAGCCAGCTATTTTGTTTTTTGCAGAATAACCAACATAGGCCTACTTGCTTTTCAACGCCCTGCTGGGCCGGAAATCTTTCAAGACGAGGAGGGATGCGTTTTACAAAGAAAATGGGATGTAAGTAATAAGAAATGGGCTATAAGTAATAAGAAATGGTCTATAAGTAATAAGAACTGGGCTATAAGTAATAATAAAAGGGCTGTAAAATGAAAAAAATACAGCAAACAGGCAATTAGTTCCCAAATACTGTTTTCTTTCAGATTTTGATATTTTAAATTTCATTGTTTTTGTGCCGGTAAAATTTCATTGAATTTAAATTAAGCTGTATTTAGATTTAAAATTAATTTGAATCTGGCCAGAAATTTCGGGTTGTATGCTGTTTGGGACAGATTTGGAGGCTGACTTGTGGGTCTACTAGGTTGACGTGTACTTTGGCTTTGTCAACTTAGTCCACAAACGATTCTAGCAGAAGTGACCATTGGATGTTAATCCAACAGCCGTGCTGCTTCTTCAATATCTGATCTTCTTGCTCCAGCCGCCCAGAACAGCTCCGGTGGGACTGCCTGCTCCCGCCTCCCATGGCTGGCTGTGCTGCCGCACAGGCCGCACCACCCCACCCTACTTCATTGCTGGCCAGGCCATTCCTCTACTTACCCATACCTCCTGTTATTTTCCGGCGACGGTAGCCGGACCAGTAAACCCTCATACTCCCCACCGCATGGGCAACCATTGTCGAATCTTCCCAGGATCCGTGTCGTTCCCTTCCTAGGCCTTGCCGTCGTCCACCGCCATGGTGCTCTTGGCGCGGCCTAGTCAACGTGGTCAACGAACGACATCCATCGGCCGTGGACTGTACGCGCAAAATAATGATTCCTCCACCTGACAGCTGGGACCCACCGGAAGGGCCTCTGTATTTCGTGAAAAAAACGTTCCCCCCGCTGACATGTTGGACCCACCAGCTATATATTCGCACACAAGGAAGTGCCTCCTTATTACGCACAAAAAAATGAATACCCACCCTGCTAGATGGGACCCACCATAGTGGGAGGATGACTTGTGGGCCAACTAAGTTGACGGGGACAGAGGGCTTTGTCAACTTAGTCAATATGAAAAATTCTAGCTCCAGTGACCATATGATGTCCATCCAATGGCCATAGTGCTTCTTCAACCTCTGGTCTTTTTGCTCCAGCCACCCAAAGCAGCGCCGGTCGTGCCGCGTGCTCCTACTTCTCGTGGCCAGATGTGATGCGGCAGAGGCCTCACTACCCCCTACTACTCCCACCGCTAGCCCAGGGTATCCCTCTACTCACCCACACCCCCTGTTATTCTGCGGCGATGGCAGCCTCACGCCGCAGCCGAACCAGTGAACCCTCGTACTCCTCTCCGCGCGGGCTACCACTGCTGTGTCTTCCCCGGCTCCGCGTCGTCCCCTTCCTAGGCCTCGCCATCGTCCAGACCACCGCCCTGGTGCTCTCGACGCGGCGTGGTCAACATGCTCAACGACCGACTTCCATCAGAAGAGTATTGTACGTGGAGAGGCTGACAGCTGGGTCCAGGCGGCCGCAAGTAAGTGCCTCCTTATTACGCACAAAATAATTATTCCTCCACCTGACAGCAGGGACCCACCGGACGGGCCACCATATTTCGTGAAAAACCGTTTCCCCCCTGACTGTTGGGACCCACCGGACAAGCCAGCATATTTCACGAAAAAACGTTCCCCACGCTGTCAGCTCGGACCCACTGGAAGTGCCTCCTTATTATGGAAAAAAAATGAATACTCCCCTTGCTAGCTGGGACCCACCATGGTGGGAGGCTGACTTGTGGGCCTACTAAGTTGACTGGGACGGGGGCCTTTGTCAACTTTAGTCAATATGAACGATTCTAGCTCCAGTGACCGTACGATGTCCATCCAACGGCCGTAGTGCTTCTTCAACCTCTGGTCTTCTTGCTCCAGCCGCCCAAAGCAGCGCTGGTCGTGCCACATGCTCTTGCCTCCCATGGCCAGCTGTGCTGCCGCGGAGGCCTCACCACCCCCTACTATTCCCACCGCTGGCCAGGCCCTGCGGCAACGACAGCTTCACACCACAGCCGAACCAGTGAACCCTCGTACTCCTCTCCGCGCAGGCTTCCACCGCCGCGTCCTCCCCGGCTCCCCGTAGTCCCCTTCCTAGGCCTCGCCGTCGTCCACCGCCCTGGTTCTCACGTCGCGGCGTGGTCAACGTGGTCAAGGAACGACTTCCATCGGACCTGGACTGTATGTGGAGAGGCTGACAGCTAGGTCCACGGCTGCAGCAAGGAAGTGCCTCCTTATTACGCGGAAAATAATGATTCCTCCACCTGACAGCTGGGACCCACCGGACGGGCCACTGTATTTTGTGAAAAAAACATTTCCCCCTGACTGCTGGGACCCACCAGCTACATCTTCGCACGCAAGAAAGTGCGTCCGGGCAAAAAAAAAAGATTCGCCCCCCTGACTGCTGGGACCCACCAGCTACATCTTCGCATGCAAGGAAGTGCCTGACAGTCGGGACCCACCTGGTCGAAGCGTATGTAGCATTGTCATTCTGGTCGCGAACGTGTACGTACATACTGGTCGTTGTAGAGGCCCACACATGTCGTAGTAGAGGCGCGCACGTAGCATGCACACGTACGTACATCAGCCAGGGTGCAAGAAAGAAAATACGGCCACGTATCTGTACATACGGGTGGGGTCTCGAACGCCTACTCGCGCATACGTACGACGAGGGCTCGTGTACATGGATGAGTCAAAACGGAGAAACAGCGTCGTCGTCGTGTTCATGGGGAGCCAAACCGGCTGGGTCGGAACGGAATGCGTGGTCGTGTTCATCGGGAGGGCTTGGACGGAACAGGCGATGGAAACGAGGCCTGGCGTACCGCACAACGGAGGAAACGGCCTTGTGTTCGACCGGCCATGTTCAAAACAGGATCCTGTTCGTCGGGAGGGGTCTGGCGTACCACAAAACGGAGGAAACGGACCTCCTACGGTCGAAACAGGGGTCCTGTTGATCTGGAGGGGTGTGGCATACCGCAAAACAGAGGAAACGGACCTCCTACGATCGAAACGGGGGTCCTGTTGATCAGGAGGGTGTGGCGTACCACAAAACGGACTTGTGTTGGAGCGCTACGGTCAAAACGGGGGTCCTGTTCATCGGGAGGGATGCGGCGTACCACAAAACGGGACTCCACGGGATACTGTTCATCTCCACCATCGACCTCCTCCAGCCTCCACGGGCTACCATCGACCTCCTCCAGCCTCCACGGGCTCCTGTTCATCTAGCCTCCACCACACGCTACTCGGCTACTGTTCAACCACCCCTCCACCGTCTACTATTCATCCAGCCCTCCACCGTCTACTGTTCATCCAGCCCTGCACACCACGGGGTCTTGTTCAACCACCCCTCCATGTCCACCCCTCCACCGTCTACTGTTTATCCAGCCCTCCACACCACGGGGTCCTGTTC
>NC_041387.1:222083581-222088098 GCF_002162155.2 Triticum dicoccoides | reverse complement strand
CGCAACACTCACTATTCATCCTAGAGGCAGCATCGATCGGCTTCAGTTAGCAGCAATAGCGAAGGAATCGCTCCATCGGGTTAAGTTAATAGCCATCGATTGATCGCTCGGGTTCAGTAACGCGTAGCCTGCAGTGCAATCGCTCGGGTTTAGTTAGAGCCCAACGCCTCGCTCGGGTTCAGTTAGAGCCAACGCCTCGCACGTGTACGAGAGAAACACGCATCGCTCGGCCCCGACCTCCCACTGTAACCGGCAACTCCCCGAAATTTTCTTCCCCCTCGCTTCTACCACAGTTTTTTCCGTCATGGACGACCCAAAGAATGTCATGCAGCTGCGTCTCCGGCCTGCCCAGGACGAAAAGCCCATTTTCTGTCAGGATTTTTTGTCATAGAAGTAGGAGCCCACCACATCTATGATGATACCGGGTTTTGTCACAATTATCGTCATAGAAGTGTCATATGTATGACAGAAAAAAAATTCTTTCGGCCCAAAATGTCACGGATGTGTCTTTTTTTTGTAGTGGAATGTCCTGAAGCAAAGAATGGAAATGGCAATGGAAGCTCTGGGAAGAAGCCTAACCCTTTCACCAGGGGACAGGTTAGCCATGTTGGCATGGAGGAGGTTGAAGCCCAGCCTGATGCAGTAATAGGTAAGTTTTTGGTTAAGTCATTTACTTCCATTGTTCTTTTTTATACTAGTACATTGCATTCATACATATCAAGGGTATTTGTGGATAAGTATAAACTGCCAACCCAAGCCCTTAGATCAACCATGTTAGTAACCTCGCCAGGAGCAGAGTATATGGCTAGTCTATGGTGTTATCGGTTACCCTTAAGGATTGGTAACTATGTGTTTCCCTCAGACTTAATAGTATTGGAGTCACAAGGACTGGATGTGATATTAGGCATGGATTGGTTTCCGAAGTATGGAGGGAACATTGAATGCGCCAGTAATTCGATCTTGCTTACCACCCCAGAAGGAAGAAGGATCAAGTATGTACCCCGGCATGTGCCGAAGAGGACTCAAGTGAATTCCTTATCAGGAGTTGTACAGGAGGAAGTACCAGTGGTGAAGGATTTCCCTGACGTATTTCCAGAGGAGTTGCCAGGCATGCCACCGGATAGAGACATTGAGTTTTGATTGAGATTTTGTCAGGCACATGGACAATATCTAGGAGACCGTACAGGATGCCCGCAAAGGATCTGGAGGAAATTAAGAAGCAGATTAAGGAGTTACTGTATAAAGGCTATATTCGCCCAAGTTCGTCACCTTGGGCATCGCTAGTGCTTCTAGTGGAAAAGAAGGATGGATCATTGAGGATGGTTGTCGACTATCGAGAGATGAATGAAGTGACAATCAAGAACAAGTACCCACTGCCGATGATCAATGATCCGTTTGACCAGTTGCAAGGAGCTAAAATATTTTCCAAGATTGATCTACGATTAGGATACCACCAGTTGAAGATTCGAGAGCAGGATATACCTAAGACAACTTTTACCACAAGGTACGGGCTATATGAGTATACCGTTATGTCATTTGGTGTGACTAACGCACCTGCCTATTTCATGAACATGATGAACAAGGTGTTTATGGAGTTTCTGGATAAGTTCGTCGTGGTGTTCATTGATGATATTTTGGTCTACTCGAAGAATGAAGAGGAGCATAAGGAGCATTTGTGTTTGGTACTTGGGAAGCTCAGAGAACTTCAGTTGTATGCCAAATTCAGCAAGTGTGAGTTTTGGTTGAAGGAAGTTGGATTACTCGGTCATGTTATAACCAGAGAAGGAATAGCAGTAGACCCCACCAAAGTTGTCATTGTGACAAATTGGGAAGCCCCCGTAACAGTTGGAGAGATCCTGAGTTTTCTTGGACTCGCGGGATACTATCGGAGGTTCATTGAGAATTTCTCGAAGATTGCCAAACCCATGACGGAGTTGTTGAAGAAGGACACCAAGTTCAAATGGACTGAGGAATGTGAGGCCAGTTTGCAAGAGTTGAAGAAACGTTTGTTTACATCTCCAGTATTGATTCTGCTAGATCAGCACAAGGATTATGAAATATATAGCGACGCTTCTCGTCGAGGACTTGGAGCAGTGCTTATGCAGGAGGGAAGAGTTGTTTCGTATGCCTCACGACAACTTAAGCCCCATGAGTTGAATTATGCCACCCATGATTTGGAGTTAGCAGCCGTAGTGCATGTGTTGAATACAAGGAGACATTTTCTCATCAGAAACCATTGTGAGGTGTACACGGATCACAAGAGTTTGAAGTACATCTTCATAGAGAAGTAGTTGAATCTCTAGCAAAGGAAATGGTTGGAGCTCATTAAGGATTATGAAATGAGGTTGCATTATCACCCCGGAAAGGCTAATGTAGTAGTCGATGCGTTGAGCCGCAAGAGCCATGTCAACACCCTCATGATCGGAGAGTTACCAAGGGAGTTAGCCGAGGATCTTTGGGAGCTATGTTTGGAGATAGTTCCGAGAGGCTATGTAGCAGCATTGGAGATTCAGTCTACTTCAATGGATAAAATCAGAGAAGCTCAGAAGACCGACAAGGAGATTGCCGAGATAAAGGAGAAGATGAGCAAAGTAAAAGCTAAGGGATTTCGTGAGGATGAACACGATACCTTATGGTTTGAGGACCGCATATATGTGCCTAATGACCCGGAGATCAGGAAGTTGATTCTGCAGGAGGCCCATGATTCACCATATTCCATTCACCCATTGAATACCAAGATGTACCTCGATTTGAAGGACCCTTCCTGGTGGACCGGAATGAAGAAGGATATTGCGGAGTATGTAGCAGTTTATGATGTATGTCAGAGAGTAAAGGCAGAGCATCAGAAGCAAGCAGGATTGCTACAGCCATTGTTGATACCCGAAAGGAAGTGGGATAAGCTAGGCATGGATTTTATCATGGGATTGCCCAAGACACGTTCAGGCTATGACTCGATGTGGGATGTAGTTGATGGTTTGACGAAGGTAGATCATTTCATCCCAAAGAAGACCACTTACACCAGTGCTAAGTTGGCAAAGATATACATGAACAGGATCGTATGTCTGCATGGAGTTCCAAGGACCATTGTATCAGATAGAAAAACCTAGTTTACCTCAAAGTTCTGGAATTAGTTGCACGAAACTTTGGTTACCAGGCTAGAGTTTAGTACAGCCTTTCATCCACAGACAGATGGATAGACCGAGAGAGTCAATCAGCTTTTGGAGGACATGTTGAGAGCTTGTGCGCTAGATTATGGATCTAGTTGGGACGACAATTTGCCTTATGCAGAGTTCTCTGACAACAACAGTTATCAATCTAGCTTGAAGATGGCCCCTTTTGTAGCTTTGTACAGAAGGAGGTGCAGGACACCGTTGTTGTGGGACGAAGTTGGAGATCGTTAGTTGTTTGGACCAGATTTGATTAAAGAGTCCGAAGAGAAGGTTAAGCTGATTCGCGATAGGCTCAAGGTAGCCCAGTCCAGGCAGAAGAGCTATGTGGATTCTAAATGCAAGGAGACAGTTTACGAAGTCAGAGACATAGTTTATCTTCGAGTGTCCCCACTTTGAGGAGTTAAGCGTTTTGGAGTTAAGGGAAAGTTAGCACCATGTCTTGTGGGACCATAGAAAGTTTTGGAGCGTATGGGAGAAGTTGCTTAAAAGTTGGAATTGCCTGAAGGATTGTCAGGAGTTCTTGATGTGTTCCATGTTTCCTAGTTGAAGAAGTGCCACGCAGAGATGGCTGATATCCCTCTGAGATATATAGCGCCACTGGAAGCGATTCAGTTGGATAGCCATTTGACCTATGAGGAGAAACCAGTCAAGATTCTCGAGTTTGCCAGCCGAGTCACGCGTAGCAAGGTTATCAAATTCTGCAAAGTTCAGTGGAGCCAACATACTGAGGATGAAGACACCTGGGAGCGAGAGGAAGACCTACTGAAAGACCACCCTCACCTATTTTCTAGCCAACCCAAATCTCGAGGGTGAGATTCATCTGAAGGGGGGTAGTTTTGTAACATCCCAAATTTTCAATTTGGAATGTTATACATTAGATCATCATTGCATATCATATTTTATTGCATTTTGGCTTGATCCTAGAAATTCTACGCAACTCAAGGACCCACGGAGAGAAATGGGGATTTCGTTATTTTCATATTTGAGTTTTCTCAAATTTTTGAAAATAGGATCATTTGATTTTATTTATTTTATCTTTGTATATTTCTTTTATAAAAATAAGAGAGAGGGAATAAAATACTTTCCCAAAATAAAGAAATATTTGAGGTTTAATAATAAAATCAAATAAGATTTTATTTCGGAGTTTTATCGTTATTTTATTTGATTTAGGAAAAATGCGCGTTTTTCAAAATTGCATTTTAGGCCCAAATAAATGTTCACCTTGTCCGGCTTATTTTAAGAGTACGGGGAAAATTTTATTTCGTGATTTTTGAAGTCCGTTTAGTATTTCTTTTCTTTCTTTTTCTACACGTCGGAATTATTTAAAAAAAGTAAACCGACTCCGGG
>NC_041387.1:222053097-222083065 GCF_002162155.2 Triticum dicoccoides | reverse complement strand
CGTCCCGCCGCCGCCGCCGCCGCCGTCGCCCCATCCTGCCGCCGCCCGATCCGCCGCCCCACCGCCTGTAGCCGCCCGTCGGAGCCCGCCTCCACCTCGTCGCCTCGCCGGAACCCCGACGGACCCGAGGTATCCGCCGCGGTTTTTTTTTGATAAAACCGTTCGTTTTGTTTAAAACCCTAGATCCGTGTTTTTAGTTTTGGTTTGTCGGTTTTTCTTGGTTTAGTTATTTAGGGGTTGTTCGTCCGTATGTTCATTTTAAAGAACGATTTTCACCGTTTAGCTGCAGACAGCGAACGTTCGTTCGTTGGCCTGTTCATCAGTTTTTCTTTTTCTCGGATTTTTCGCGATTATTTTTTATCGTGATTTCTGATCCGATTTTCGTTTTAGTATAACTTTCCGCTTGTTTATCCGAATCAGGCCATTCAAGCGCCTGGAGTTTCGTCTCGAAACCCTCTTTCCGTTTAACCAATTCAAGCAAGGTTTTGCTACTGTAAAATTTGACTTAGGTCCAGATTTTTAAATGAAGCTTGTTTCTTTTGCCGTTTGAGTTTCGTTGCTTCGTTTGATTTGATTCTTTTTGCAAACCGGAGTTCTTAAGTTGAACTTTCTGGTTAGATCATTTATCTGAGTTTTACCCGTGCTTTAGATGAGTGCTTATTTTTTTCTTGTTTGTTTGCGATAGAGTACGCGGAGTGCGCAGCGTGCTACTACGAGTCTCGAGGTTTCACGGATCATCAGCAAGGCAAGTAACACTTTGATCATACCTCTTTTACTACCCAGTTTTATTGCATTAGATCAATCCTCAAACAATTGCATGGTTAGGATCTGATTAACATGTGGGTTTTGGGAGTAGATGAGGTAGTACCTATTGCCCTGTTTATTATCAAACCATTGGGAGTTACTTCTACGTTTGCTTATATTGTTATGCTATGCTTGTAGACGTGGATTGGGTGAGTGTATCCATGACAGATGTGAGATTGTTAATTAATGGTTCAACTTAAGGTGGCAACTTTAATACACATCTGGGTGGATTGAGGCACCTGGGGAACCTAGTGTTGCCTGTATTTTTGAAAATCCCGCTGTACCGTGTGATTCTCCTATGGACTACCACCAAGGCTCAAAGGGATCATGAGATTATTCATGCTAGAAACTTCCGTGTGTAGCCGCAAGATACTATGGGCTCTAGCATAGTTGAGTATGTTGTGTGACCTCTTTCAGTGGTAGGCTAGCAGATGTAGGGGATGTACGTTGCTACTGTCTACCCAGAGTAAAGAGTTAATGCTTCTGAAAGACTATGTCTCGGTCATCCGTTTCTCAAACACCATGTAGTGCGAGAAATTCAACGGAGGAGATCCAGTCTTGCGGGGAAAAGTGCGCAAACCTCTACAGAGTGTATAAACTAATCATGGTTAGCCGTGTCCCCGGTTATGGACGTTTTGAGTATCTAGTACTTGGATTATCATGTGAATCTCGTCATGTTACTTAATTTAATTTGATTGGGTTAATGATGATGCTTAATTCGGATTGAGTTGGAGGAACCTTCTCAATGTTTAACAACCACCATGATAATTAAATAAAATTTATTCCTTTGTTGTAGGAAAAAATTGGCTTTATGCAAAACTGTAACCATAGAGCTCTCCACTAGCCATATATGCATGTAGTGATAGCAATATTCTGTTCATTACTCTCTATGTGTTACCTTGCCAGCATATTCCATGTGCTAACCTGTTTTAGGGCTACAACATTCATGTTGTAGAATTTTCAGACGACGAGTAAGGTGCCTTAGGTTGTGATCTTTCACTCAGTGATGCCGTTGGAGTTGACGGACTCGCTTTATCTTCCAAGCCTTCCATTGTTATCGTTATTAGATGGCCTTAAGCCATATTTATTGTAATAAGTTCTCTTTTGAGACATTCGATGTAATAAGTGTTTGATTGCTACTCTGTATAAATCCTTCAAGTATTGTGCGTGTCAGCATTACCGATCCAGGGATGACACTGATGTACAGAGATCAGACTGTCTGAGGTCTGGTCGCTACAGCGTCTAAGGCTAATGGTACCAGGAGGCGGGGGACACGATGTTTACCCAGGTTCGGGCCCTCTCTATGGAGGTAATTCCCTACTTCCTACTTGATTGATCTTGATGATATGACTATTACAAGAGTTGATCTACCACGAGATCGTAGAGGCTAAACCCTAGGAGCTAGCCTACGATTATGATTGGTGTTGTCCTACGGACTAAACCCTCCGGTTTATATAGACATCGGAGTGTGCTAGGGTTTCATAGAGTCGGTTACAGAGAAGGAAATCTACATATGCAAATCGCCAAGCTTGCCTTCCACGCAAAGGAGAGTCCCACCCGGACACGGGACGAAGTCTTCAATCTTGTATCTTCATAGTCCAACAGTCTGGCATAAGAATATAGTCCGGCTGTCCGAGGACCCCCTAATCCAGGACTCCCTCAGTAGCCCCTGAACCAGGCTTCAATGACGATGAGTCCGGCGCGCAGATTGTCTTCGGAATTGCAAGGCAGGTTACTTCTCCGAATACTCCAAGGTAGATTTTGAATACATGAATCGTGTCTGACTCTGCAAAACAAATACCACGCATCACCATAGAGAGCACAATATTCCACGAATCTAATCTGCTGACAACTTTTACCTAGCGTGACATCACGCCGCGTCCCGGTTATTATCAGAACCGTTTTTCCCAACCTAGCATTGCATGTCCTGCGAGGGGGTTTTGTTGGCACGTCTTGTCGAAGCAGAGATCGTGTTCCCCTTATCACGGGATTCTCATCAATACAGACATGGGTAACCCAACCGTGTCATTAGTATGACTCCTCGGTTTAGGCAAGTTCCAAACGGCCACGCTGAGGACGCTTGGCATTCATCCTCTTTATAAAGAGGCCAAGACCTGCCCTTTTCTTTCCACGCCTAATCCTTCCCTTCTCCTACCTCGAGTTCCAACACCCAAGGTTCAGTCCACACGCTCCTTACCTTCAGTCATGCCCGGATCCAATCCTCAAGGCCTATGGATGGCCTCTTCTGTCATAGAGGAGGACATCAAGAAGCTTAGGGAGGCTAGGTATATGAGCGCCGAAATCCTTCACAGGCTTCCTGCCCAAGAGCAGGTTGTTCCGACTCCCAAACCCAATGAGAGCATTGTATTCATCTCACACTTCATCCGAGGGCTAGGCTTTGGTCTTCATCCCTTCGTTTGAGGGCTGATGTTCTATTATGGGCTAGATTTTCATGATCTAGCTCCAGATTCCTTCCTTCACATCTCGTCGTCTATCGTTGTGTGTGAGGCCTTCCTCCGCATTACCCGACACTTCGGCTTATGGCTCAAGACATTCAATGTGAAGCCGAAGATGATCGACGGTCGACACGCGGAGTGCGGAGGCGCTATAATAAGCAAAGGTGCCGACGCCTTATGGCCATAGGGTTCCTTCCTGGAGGTGTCTGACCTATGGCAATGCGAGTGGTTCTATATCACAGCACCCCGATGTACAAAGTAGGCAACCGCCCCAGCCTTCCGCTCTGCCCCTCCGCCATAGCTTGCATCATTGGTCAACAAGGGGCTGGACTAGGGACCGGTTAATGACGTGCTGACATTGCAAAGCCACGTCCAAGATCTCCTCAAGAGGGATATCAGTCTCGTCAAAGTAATTCAAGTAATGTTAGTTCGTCGGGTCGTGCCATGCCAACGTCGATCTCTCTGTATGTGGGAGTTCAACCCGGAAGGACCGTGAACCATTCAACACTTCTTTCGGTGTGACGCTCGAAGGGATGTATCGATTATTCTTTGGATCACGAATAAAGTGTCCAGACACAACAGAGGATGCAGGTCTCAACTGCAACCGTCCAGATACCCAAGTAAGTAACTCCGCGACCGAACATGCTGTCATTATATTTGTCACAACATTATTCTGAAAAAACTACCCTTGGCCAGGACTGGATAAGAAAGGCGGAGAGGATTAGGTGTTTGACTCCTCTTCCCAAATACTCGCCGGATCCTGTACTAACTAGGATGCTGGCTGGCGCACGTTATCAAATGCCATCAGGGGAGGACGAGGGGAGGAATTGGGAAGCCAAAAGTGGGCTTCATGCTGGAGGTACATTACGCATTCTAACTGGGGGAATTAGTGCTCCCGTGTTTGAATATGATGGGGGAGGAGAATCTAGAATCCCCTCTCCCCACGGGAAGAAAAGGACCACCCCTGAAGATTTGGAAATGGAGGTTTCCAAACGAGGGAAAAAACCTTCATCAGGGGGCCCTGCCCCGGAGGGCATCCTTACCGCATAGCGCCCCGCTCTTTAGTAAGCATGCCCCGCTCTTTTGCTGAGAATAACAACCGAGGCATATGTTTTGCAGTCTGGCTCATAGCCCTTCTCAACAATGTTCATCCTCGGGGGATCTTCTTCCGGAGATGATGCAGAGCGAAACGCCTCCTCCTGCTTCCCCGCCTCATGAGGCGGACGACCCTGAGGTATCGTCCCAGAGGATCTCTCCCAATCCGCAAAGGCTAGAAGGTAACTCTTCATCCGCCCGAAGTCCAGAGTTCTCGGCTCCTAAGGAGACCAACAGAAAAAGCCCGGGGTTTTCCGATGTACAATCGGACACATTGATGGGTCTTCTGTAGCAAGAGGATATATCAAAGGCATGGCGTACCTTAATGGGTACGGTGGTGGAGAGGATTTCAACCACGAAAAAGAGGGTTGAATGAATCTTTTACGAGCCTGCTAAGAGGCTTTGAGTACGCAAAGTGGTATATATATTTTTGGTTGTACCGTACACGCAAGGTGTGCTTTGTATAGATAGTAGCCCCTAAGACTCTGGTTGCCATCCGGATGAGGCGAGCAGAGGATCATAGTCTCAGGTAATGATAGCGCTGCGTTTGTGCACATGCGGAAGTAGATCCGGCGGCAGACCGGACTACTGAATTTGCCAAATGGAGGCGGCAACTTGACGTGGCGGATGCGGACATCATGCTTGTCAACAAATATTAATAAGAGCATGATGCTAGTATTTATAGTATGCTTTAACTGCAGATGGAGCTGCCGCCATGGAGACCCTTCGGGCAGAACTTGCCCGGGCCAAGGAGCAAGCCAGGAGAAGTGATGCGGCCGCCCTGAAGGCAGTCGAAGAATTAAAAGCCCAACAGGCTGCTCATCACCAAAGTGAGTATAAAATAGCCAACATGGATCTTGAGCTGCAAAATGCCGCCAGCCAATATGAGCTTCTTGAAAGGGAAAATCAAACAAAGACGGCTGACCTAAAGAAGGCTTTGCAAGAAGCAAAGGAAACTCGCTCTGAAATCAGAGCAACGCGGGAGGAGCTTCGGCAAGCCGGTGATATCGCGGCTAGGAGGCCCTTTTTATTGCGAATGAAGTTTGGTGATCTGAAATATGCCTCCCTTTATCAATTGTGGAGTTCTGCAGACGCATACATGGATTTAGCAAAGAGCGCTGGTGATGCGACTGCGTATTTCAAAGATCAAAAAGATCATGAGGTGGAAAATTGTTCTGATCGCAGTTCAGTAATAAAAAGCATCCGCTGCTGCTGAATGAGCAAATGTCCGAGTGGTCCGAGCTCCACATGTTGTCCGGGCTTGCCATGAAGGCTGTCGTGGATCATCTGTGGCCGAAGGAACCAAGTCTGGATAGTTATTTTGGTTTAGTGCAATGATTTATTCATGTTATGTCGCATATCGATGCTGTCAAGAGGTCGGCATGTATAGAGGGTGCGCGGATGGCCCTTGCCCGTGTTAAGACGTATTGGGCGAAGATGGAGGCCACCTATATTGCAATCGGGGGTCCGCCCGGGGCCAAGACTCGCCCGAGCACTATTTTGAAGAAGTCTTAGAAGGTGCCCATTTAATAGAGGATCAGTGCTCAAAGAATACCATGTTCCAGTGACATGTATCTTGATTGTAAAAACAATGCTTTTGATAATAAAGGCTATATTTATACTTTTGCATGTAAAGTATTGTAGTGCCTCCTGTGCGGCCGCTTATGTATATGTGTATATAACCTGAAAGTTTGCAGTCGTCGGCTTCAGCCCCCTCGCATACAATGCAGGGGTGTTTGGCAAAGCGCGTAATCACACTTGATCCAACATCATGGTCCATTAAGGAGGTGATGGTGCGGAGAACGAGGCAATCAGACTATATAGCTTTAACACTTTCACTTAGCCATAGGAGTTTGACGGTGGGGCTACTATATAAACCCTGGTATATCCGCGTTCATCCGAATACGGTGCGCGTACATACATGACCAGGAAACGGTTCCTTCGTTAATGTGGAGGAATCGCGAAGATTCCGCTGAGTCATCGAGTGGTTGACCAGTCTCTCGCTTTATCATGACAGTCGGTTTTCGGCTTTCTCTATTGAGGTGCTCATCCGGATGAACCAGGGCAAAATCGCAGAAGTTCTCCCGGTGCCACCTTAGCCGATAGAGCGGAACGTAAGGTAGCAAAACACGGGAGCCGGGCAAACCCAACTATTGACCAAAGACATGGTCCAGAGCTGATGCATATAAGGCCAAACTCGCGATGCCGAACACTCCCGAAGGTATTCGGACTTTACAACATATACTGGGCTGAGTACCGCCCTCGATAATGAGCCCTGGATTTCCAGGTACGTGCAATAATCTGGCGTGATGAAGGAGCGTCTATGGTGAGAGCATAGATCCCAAAGCTTGCCAATAACGCCAGTATCCCTCTTGGTTATTTTAAGTGCCTGGAGGGCGTGAGGAAACAAGAGACAATAAAAAAAGGTTTACACATGGTCTTAATCTAGAAAGACACCTTTGAACGGGGCCCGGCTGCACGTCTGCGCCGTTGTCTCCGTTGTGCCGTATCCTAGAAGGGTGTAGCACGATGGTCATCTGTAAAAAAAGGAAAAACCCAGGTGAAAGAATCTGATGTCACTGTGCAAAAAGTTGGTTATACTTAATGAACCATGAGAATTCAATCTATTGTGTATTAGTAGGGTCGAGCCGAACTATGGACCCTTTTACATGCGGGCAGCCCCTAGCACCACATACGGGGGCATATCCGTTGACCAAGCTCAGGTTTATCTGGGATGCTACAACTAGTGGTGCGCCGGACACGTCTAGCCGTGTCCATGGTCTTCAAGATCGATCATTTATTCGGGTTGGAGAGGTCGTTCGGTGGTTCGGCTGCTAGAGCGCCACATATTCTTCCCCACGCAAAGAATGCTCTGTATTTCCGCTGATTGTGATGATGCCACGTGGACCGAGCATCTTAAGTTTAAGATAACCGTAATGCGGTACTGCATTGAAACAAGCGAAGGCTATTCTTTCGAGTAGTGCATGATAGTCGCTTCAGAATGGAGCGATGTCAAAGATTAGTTCTTCGCTTCAAAAGCTGTCGGGAGAACCGAATACAACCTCTAACGTTAGAAAGCCCGGACAAGGGGCCTCTGCGCCTGGTATTACTCCTTTAAAGGTAGTACTGCTTTGGCTGATTATTGACGGGTCTATCCCCATCTTGCGGACAGTTTCCTGATATATCAGATTAAGACTACTGCCATCGTCCATGAGGACTCAGGTGAGATGGTATCCATCAATTAGAGTACCAAGGCAGTCGAACCTCCATGCCGGGTACTAGTCGGATGATCCCTAGGATCGAAAGTGATCGGGCAGGCCGACCATGTGTTGAATTTGGGGGCGACGGGCTCTACAGCGTATACGTCTCAGAGTGCGCGTTTGCGCTTCCTCTTTGGTATGTGGGTGACATAGATCATGTTCACTGTTTTGACCTCCGGTGGAATTTTTTTTTGTCCCCTAGTGTTCGGCTGGTGATGTTCGTCCTCATCTTCACTTGGCGGCTCCCTCCCATTGTATTTGGCGTTTAGCTAGCCGGCCTACTTGAAGACCCAGCATTCTCTGTTGGTGTGATTCGCAGGTTTCTCGGGGGTGCCATGAATCTGACAGGATCTATCTAGAATTTTATTTAGGTTGGATGGTCCATCTCTGCTGCCTTTAAATGGCTTTTTCCATTGACCAGGTTGAGAGCCCCTAAATCCGGCGTTTACCGCTGTGTTGTCTAGGTTGTCTTCATTATTTCAACTCTTGTTTTTATTGCATCGTGGCTTCCCATTGCCATCCCTGATTTCGGATGTGCATGGGTCGCTGGTGTCGCTACAGGCCAACCAACTGTCCTCCCCCGCGCAAAAGCGGGTCATAAGAGTTGTTAGGGCTGCCATTGTCCTTGGCTTTCCCTGGACGAGATGTCTGGTGAGCCATTTGTCCCGAACACTGTGTTTGAAAGCTGCTAAGGCTTCGGCATCCGGACAGTCGACGATTTGGTTCTTCTTGGTGAGAAATATGTTCCAAAGATTACAGGCAGACTCCCCGCACTGTTGGATTTTGTGACTTAAGTCGTTTGCATCCAGAGGTCGAACATAGGTCCCTTGAAAATTAGCCCTGAAAGCGTCCTCGAGTTCCTCCCAACTTCCAATTGAGTTTTCGAGGAGGCTTTCCAACTAGTGCCGAGTTGGTCCTTTCAACTTGAGGGGTAGGTATTTGATGGCGTGGAGATCGTCTCCGCGAGCCATATGGATGTGAAGAATAAAGTCCCCAATCCAGACTGTAGGGTCTGTCGTTCCGTCGTATGCCTCGATGTTTAAGGGTTTAAACCCCTCTGGAAATTCATGATCCAGCACCTCATCGGTGAAGCACAAGGGGTGTGCGGCACCCCTGTATTTGGATGTGTCATGGCATGCGTCCGACGGTTGTAGTGTTCGGTGTTGATTCCGAGCTGGTAGTCGATCAGTATAATCTGTTTGGTGGCTATGATCCTGCATAGGAGCACGCTTCCTAGATCCATAGATGGACCTGGCCATACCGGCTCTTTTGTCCAGGTGCTCACGTAGATCGTGTGCTGACTTGTGTGCGGCGTCATTAGCCGCTCTGTCTCGGCCACGTGGTGGTCGGTCCGGCAGATCGGCCGTATTGTTCTTCGGCGGAATGGGCGCAATAGCCTCGTCAAATTCGGGCAGCAACTTGTGTTATGGGTAGCTCTTTGTGTGGCCATCACCGCCGTATATTTCGTCAGTGTCGAGCACTTTGTTCCATCTGTGGTTGAGTGTATCCTGCGCGGCTTTAAGCCGTTGCTTCTACTTCTTCAAGCTCCTCGCGGTGGCAATAAGCCTTCTGTGGAGGTGCTCTTGTTCCAAATGCTTTTCCGGGATGATGTGTGCATCATCGTCCGGACCGTTCTCCTCTCCGGAGACACGTTTATAAGTTTTGCCTTCGGCATCGTTGTGATCGGACAGGGGCCCCGGACTGTGTTCTCCATCCCCTGGCTCATCCTACTCCATCGCTGGGTCTACGGGGTCGTTGTTATCTTTAGCATCGTCCGGGGTATTACTCTTTCTTGTGCCGGTATCGCTGTTTTTGCTATGTCGGGCTTTAGAACGGCGCCACTGACGTTGGCGCTTTGTTTGCTTCTCGAGGGGATTATCCTCCGTTGCATCATCGCCATTGCTTTCTTTGGGTGTGTCCACCATGTCTATATCATATGATGAGGTGGCTGTCCAGCACCCTGGGGGCGGTGGTTCCCGTTTTTCTCCGGCATAATCATCCATACCGTTGATGTCTTTGGAGTCGAAGTCAAGCATGTCAGTTAAGTCGTCGATAGTGGCTATTAAGTGGGTGGTGGGTGGGTAACGAATTCCTTCGTCGTCCGCTTCCCACTCAAGCTGGACATAGTTCGGTCAAAAGTCTCCTGACACGGAGAGAGATTTTAATGAGTTTAGCACATCGCCCAGGAGCGAGTGCTGAAAGACATCCGCGGAGCTAAACTCCATTATCGGTGCCTAGTCAGTTCCGATGGGCACGGATGCACGCGGTTTTGAGCCTATGGCCAGAGACGAGTCCGACGGTCCTATGATATACGTCCCCTTGGAGGTGAGACTTGTGTTTGGCTCTACCGCCGCTGAGTGTGCGGCCTCCGTGGCAAGGTCCATCCACCCGTCCTCGGATGGCACGATCTGCACTGGATTTAAAGCCAGGCCAGTTGCAGGTGCGAGCTCTAGAACACCGTTCGACGACCGATCTAGGTCAGGCTCATCGCGACTGTAGGGTGTACCTGTCATGGGCCCGAATCTGTCGAAGATCAAGTCTACACGGATGTTGGCAGTGTAGTTCAAGCTTCCAAACCTTACCTGATGGCCAGTGGCGTAGCTATCGATCTCCTCCAGATGGCCAAACGAGTTCACGCACAGTGCGAAGCCGCCGAATACGAAGATCTGTCTGGGGAGGAAAACCTCACACTAGACCGTGTCGTTGTGGATGATTGAAGGAGCCATCAAGCCTTATGGTGACGACACTGTGGAACTCTCAATCAAAGCACCAATGTCGGTGTCAAAACCGGCGGATCTCGGGTAGGGGGTCGCAAACTGTGCGTCTAAGGCTAATGGTAACAGGAGGCGGGGGACACGATGTCTACCCAGGTTCGGGCCCTCTCTATGGAGGTAGTACCCTACTTCCTGCTTGATTGATCTTGATGATATGAGTATTACAAGAGTTGATCTACCACGAGATCATAGAGGCTAAACCCTAGGAGCTAGCCTATGATTATGATTGTTGTTGTCCTACGGACTATACCCTCCGGTTTATATAGACACTGGAGGGGGCTAGGGTTACACAGAGTCGGTTACAGATAAGGAAATCTACATATCCGAATCGCCAAGCTTGCCTTCCACGCAAAGGAGAGTCCCACCTGGACACGGGACGAAGTCTTCAATCTTGTATCTTCGTAGTCCAACAGACTGGCATAAGCATATAGTCCGGTTGTCCGAGGATCCCCTAATCCAAGACTCCCTCAGTGGGCGCACCCTCCACCCTCGTGGAGGCCTCGTGTCCCTCCCGGACTACTTATTTTCCTAAATTCTTAAATATTCCAAAACAGATAAAATTTGACATTAGAACTGTTTTGGAGTCGGATTACTTACCATACCACATACCTATTCCTTTTCGAAGTCTGAAACGTTCTGGAAAGTGTCCCTTATGTATTCCTCCGGGGTTACGGCCTCAATAATATTAGTTTCAACATTTATAGGGTTACTTGAGATATAATGTTTGATTCTTTGACCATTCACCACCTTCGGATTTGTGTCTTCGAAGTTGTTGATTTTTATGGCGCCGGAACGATAGACCTCCTCAATAACGTAAGGACCTTCCCACTTAGAGAGAAGTTTTCCTGCAAAAAATCTTAAACGAGAGTTGAATAGCAACACATAATCACCTACGTTAAACTCACGATTTTGTATTCTTTTGTCATGCCATCTTTTAACTTTTTCTTTAAACAGCTTGGCATTCTCGTAGGCTTGGGTTCTCCATTCATCAAGTGAGCTAATGTCAAATAACCTCTTCTCACCGGCAAGTTTGAAATCATAGTTGAGCTCTTTAATAGCCCAGTATGCCTTTTGTTCAAGTTCGAGAGGTAAGTGACATGCTTTTCCATAAACCATCTTATACGGAGATATACCCATAGGATTTTTATATGCAGTTCTATAGGCCCATAATGCATCATGAAGTTTCTTGGACCAATTTCTTCTAGATCTATTAACAGTCTTTTGCAAAATTAATTTGAGCTCTCTATTACTTAACTCTACTTGACCACTAGACTGTGGGTGATAAGCAGATACAATTCTATGATTAACATCATACTTAGCACGCATTTTACGAAAAGCACCATGAATAAAATGTGAACCACCATCAGTCATTAAGTATCTTGGGACTCCAAACCTCGGAAAAATAACTTCTTTAAGCATCTTAATAGAGGTGTTATGATCAGCACTACTAGTTGGAATAGCTTCTACCCACTTAGTAACATAATCAACAACAACTAAAATATGTGTATACCGTTAGAGGAAGGAAAAGGTCCCATATAATCAAAGCCCCAAACATCAAATGGTTCAATAACATGAGAATAATTCAAAGGCATTTCTTGAAGTCTACTAATATTACCGATTCTTTGACATTCATCACAAGACAAGACAAACTTATGGGCATCTTTGAAGAGAGTAGGCCAATAAAAACCGGATTGCAATACCTTATGTACAGTTCTATCTCCAGCGTGGTGTCCTCCATATGGTTCGGAGTGACACTTGCATAGGATCTGTTCCTGTTCATGCTCAGGTACACAACGTCTAATAACACCATCTACTCCTTCTTTATAAAGGTGTGGGTCATCCCATAATTAATGCCTTAAATCATAAAAGATCTTTTTCTTTTGTTGGTATGTGAAACTAGGTGGTATAAATTTAGCAACAATGTAATTAGCATAATCAGCATCCCATGGATCAGTACGAGAAGCATTAATGACCGCTAATTGTTCATTAGGAAAGCTATCATCGATACGTAGTGGGTCATCAAGAACGTTCTCTAACCTAGACAAGTTGTCTGCAACGGGTTCTCAGCTCCCTTTCTATCAATAATATGCAAATCAAATTCTTGGAGCAAGAGAACCCATCTAATAAGTCTAGGCTTCGCATCTTTCTTTTCCATAAGATATTTAATAGCAGCATGATCAGTGTGAATAGTTCTTTAGAATCAACAATATAAGGTCTAAACTTATCACAGGCAAATACAACTGCTAAGAACTCTTTTTCAGTAGTAGCATAATTTCTTTGGGCAGTGTCTATAGTCCTACTAGCATATTGAATAACATTTAGTTTCTTATCAACTCTTTGCCCTAGAACAACACCTACAACATAATCACTAGCATCACACATAATTTCAAAGGGTAAATTCCAATCAGGTGGCTGAACAATAGGTGCAGTGATCAAAGCTTTCTTAAGTATTTCATATGCTTCTACACAATCATCATCAAAGACAAAAGGAATATCTTTTTGTAATAGATTAGTTAGAGGCCTAGAGATCTTACAAAAGTCCTTAATGAACCTCCTATAAAAACCGGCATGACCAAGGAAACTTCTTATACCTTTAATGTCCTTGGGACACGACAACTTTTCAATAGCATCAACTTTAGCTTTATCAACTTCAATACCTCTTTCAAAAATTTTATGCCCCAAGACAATGCCTTCATTAACCATAAAGTGACACTTTTCCCCATTCAAGATGGACTAGTGTCTTCGCATCTCTGCAAAACTCGATCAAGGTTGCTCAAGCAATCATCAAAAGAGGATCCATAAAAGGAGAAATCATCCATGAATACCTCATATATCTTTTCACAGAAGTCAGAGAATATAGCCATCATGCATCTTTGAAAGGTAGAAGGTGCATTACATAAACCAAAAGGCATACGTCTATAAGCAAAGGTACCGAAAGGGCAAGTAAAAGTAGTTTTTGATTGATTGTCCACTGACACGGGTATTTGAGAGAAACCGTAACCATCTAGAAAGCATAAATGTGTGTGTTTGGATTATCTTTCTAGCATTTGATCAATAAAAGGTAAAGGGTAATGATCTTTCTTAGTAGAATTATTTAATTTATAGAAATCGATTAACATCCTATAACCTGTAATAATTCTTTGCGGAATCAATTCATCTTTATCATTAGGAACAACAGTAATACCGCCCTTCTTAGGGACGCAATGGACAGGACTTACCCAATCACTATCAGCAACAGGATAAATTATACCTGCCTCAAGGAGCTTTAGTATCTCCTTTCTTACCACTTCTTTCATCTTAGGATTTAATCATCATTGATGATCTCTAATTGGTTTGGAACCTTCGTCCAATTTAATTTTGTGTTGGCATAGAGTGGGACTAATGCCCTTAAGATCATCGAGAGTATATCCAATAGCAGCACGGTGCTTTTTCAGAGTTTTCAATAATCTTTCCTCTTCCTTCTCTGAAAGGTTAGCACTAGTAATAACAGGATGTATCTTCTTTTCATCAAGATAAGCAAATTTAAGATTATCAGGTAAAGGTTTAAGCTCAAATATGGAATCACCCTTGGGTGGAGGAGGATCCCTAGGATTTCAACAGGCAAGTTGTGTTTCAGAATAGGACCCTGTTGAAAGAATACTTCATCTATCTCCCTTCTTTCACTCATAAACATATGATTTTCATGGTCTAGCAAATATTATTCTAAAGGATCAGTAGGAGGCACGGCAATAGAAGCAAGACCAATAATTTCATCCTTACTAGGCAATTCTTTATCATGGGGTTGTCTACGAAATTTAGCAAAATTGAACTCATGAGACATATCTCCCAAGCCAATTGTAACAATATCCTTTTCACAATCAATCCTAGCATTGACAGTATTCAAGAAGGATTTACCAAATATAATGGGACAAAAGCTATCTTGTGGGGAACAAAGAACAAGAAAATCAGTAGGATATTTAACTTTCCCACACAATACTTCGACATCTCTAACAATCCCAATTGGTGAAATAGTATCTCTATTGCAAGCTTAATAGTAACATCAATATCTTCTATTTCAGCGGGTGTGATATCATGCATAATTTCTTCATATAAGGAATGAGGTATTGCACTAGCACTAGCACCCATATCACATCAGCCATGATAAAAATGATCTCCTATTTTTACGGAAATAACAGGCATGCCTACAACAGATCTATGTATCTTTGCATCGGGTTTAGCAATATTAGCAGCTTCATCACATAAGTAAATAACATGCCCATCTATATTATCAGCCAAGAGATCTGTAACCATAGCAATACTAGGTTCAACTTTAATTTGCTCAAGAGGTGTATATGTTCTAGTATTACTCTTACGAACCACAGTTGAAGCTTTAGTATGATCCTTTATCCTAACAGGGAAAGGTGGTTTCTCAACATAGGTAGTAGGAACAATAGGATCATTATAAGTGATAATCTTTTCTTCAACTGTAACAGGTGCAACTACTTTTACTTCAATGGGAGGATTATATTTAAACCACTTCTCCTTAGGGAGATCAACGTGAGTAGCAAAATATTCACAGAAAGAAGCTACTATCTCAGAGTCAAGTCCATATTTAGCGCTAAATCCACGAAAAGCATCAGTATCCATAAAAGATTTAACGTAATCAAACTTAGCTGTCATACCTGACTCCTTACCATCGTCGGAACCCCAATCTTCAGAGTTGCGTTTAATTCCTTCCAATAAGTCCCATTTGAATTCAATAGTCTTCAGCATATAAGAACCAGCACAGGAACTATCGAGCATGGTGCGATCATTGAGAGAAAGCCGAGCATAAATTTTTTGAATAATCATTTCTCTTGAGAGCTGATACGACTGTGTGTTCTGTCACTACCGGCGTTACTGCTATTTCACCTTAACCTAAGGATGTATATGCACCATATATATCAATGTACCTGCCTATCATCTACGGAGATGCAGAATAATACTTTGTCTCGAGCCCGATTTCTAATTTGCATTGTACTGATGAGAGCAAGATTATGCACGTCAAGGAATGACTTAGCCACATGTTACCAAGTTATGTATGCATGCAACCAATAACGTATAGAACTAGAATTGAGCAAACAAAAGAATCTGCATGCAACACTGATGCGCCAGAGGTAAGCAAGGTCACGTGCATGCATGGGAAATTAGTCCATTACATAGCTACAATACAGGAAAGAGTCCTGACCAAATACAGGTTCCATCAGGTGCGGCCACCCGATCAGGAATTGTACTCCGTGACGTACATGAAGAATAAAGATTTGCTTTCTTTGAAAGGAACCGGGTGGGGTCCACCTGCAGACTACACGAGAAGCCTCATCACCAACCAAACAAGTCATCGTTATTTTTGTTTCCTTAGATTAAATCAAGTCGGTTGTTATCTTTTGGTAGGAAAAGTTTGTTTTTCCTTTGAATTAGAGATGTGCCTAGCGTGTTGGTCAAACCATGGTAGGGTCGGCTATACTAGTATAAATAGCCAGAGTATGGTCATTGTAAAGACAGGTTATATTTTTACGAATAGACACGATGTGTTTTTAGGGTAAATACCCGTATCGAGTTTTGGGGGAAGCTATCTAAAAATCCCTAAGTCTTGGAGGAAGCTTTAGAAAACCTCTGTGTTGCGATTTCTCTGCGTGGAAATTGTTTTGTGCTTGAGTACCGTCATCGAGATTGTTTTTCTTGTGCTGGACCGTATGGTTCGATCCCTCTACTTCGCGTACATCACGTGCGCGGGCGAGAGGCTACTACTGCTGAAGGTGGAGTGTCGTGAAAGGTCGGGCCGCAACAAAGGATCAGATCTCGCCATCAAGGTTCAGTCCAGATTAGGTGGTATCAGAGCCTCAGGTTGTTCACGACACTATGGAGAAGATGGTGAGGGCATCATCATTTAGTAAGTTAAGCTATGGATTTCAGTTGGAGGAGGAAGGCCGCTGGACCCGGCTTTTTCACACGCGTGTGGTGGTGAGAGAGAGATCATGTGCCATGACGATCGATCACATGAATTTGATCAACGCAGCAAGCATCGAGATGGTGGAGAAGCTGAATCTACCAGTGACACCGAGTCCACAACCATACTTGTTTCATTGGGGTCAAGAAGAGCTCACTGTCACACAGCAAACCAAGGTACCTTTTTTTGGGAAATTATTTTTGCGAGGATTTGTGCGATGTGATTCTGGCACCGATGATTTCATGTCACTTGTTATTGGGCAAGCCTTGGTACAAAGAGCATGATGTTGCATATGATTGCATAACACACAGATATACCGTCAAGAGGGGTAAGATGTGCAGCCTCATGCCAATGGATGATGAGCGTTTTATTTCTTGGAGGAAAGAACATCTTCAGAAGATAAAAGAGGAAAAAGAAGAAGAAAAGAAGAAGGCTGAAGCTACTGGAATTTGTATGGCCGTCATTCAGTCTGTAGATAAAAATATTGGTGAAAAGATTAATCCGAAACCGGGGACAGTTTCATTTCAAGGAGGATCGGATGATACGACCGTGTGTTCTTGTCACTACCAGCGTTACTGCTATTTCACCTTATCCTAAGGATGTATATGCACCATATATATCAAGGTACCTGCCTATCATCTACGGAGATGTAGAACAATACTTTGTCTCGAGCCCGATTGCTAATTTGCATTGTACTGATGAGAGCAAGATTATGCACGTCAAGGAATGAGTTAGCCACATGTTACCAAGTTATGTATGCATGCAACCAATAACGTGTAGAACTACAATTGAGCAAACAAAAGAATCTGCATGCAACATTGATGCGCCAGAGATAAGCAAGGTCACGTGCATGCATGGGAAATTAGTCCATTACGTAGCTACAATACATGAAAGAGTCCTGACCAAATACAGGTTCCATCAGGTGCGGCCACCCGATCAGGAATTGTACTCCGTGATGTACATGAAGATTAAAGATTTGCTTTCTTTGAAAGGAACCGGGTGGGGTCCACCTGCAGACTACCGTCGTCGAGATTGGTTTTCTCGTGCTGGAACGTAAGGTTTGATCCCTCTACTTCGCGTACATCGCATGCGCGGGCGAGAGGCTACTACTGTTGAAGGTGGAGTGTTGTGAAAGGTCGGGCCGCAACAACGGATCGGATCTCGCCATCGAGGTTCGGTCTACATCAAGAGCTCATGATTGGGGCATGAATATAACATTGACTTAAGCCTCCCCCAAGCTTGAGCGATGGTTTCTCCTTCGCGAGGCCAAAAATTATATATGTAATTACGATCACGATGAACAAGATGCATAGGATAGAACTTCTGGTGAATTTCCAATTTCAATCGTTTATAGTTCCGAGATCCCGTATCATCACATAGCTTATACCATTTCAATGAATCTCCCTTCAAAGATAAAGGGAGACCTTCCTATTAACAACATCATCGGGTATACCTGCAAGCTTAAATAATCCACAAACTTCATCCACATAGATCAGGTGTAAATCTGGATGCAATGTTCCATCTCCTGCAAAGGGATTAGCTAGCAGTTTCTCTATCATACCCGAAGGAATATCAAAGTAAACATTTGCAATAGGTTTAGTAGGTTCAGGAGCAACTCTTTGCTCTACTGGTCGGGGCAAAGATACCCCGAACAAGCCCCTCAAAGGATTAGTTTCCATAGTAACAAGTGACAGAAAATTTCAGCACACTATATAAATGTTTCCTTACCAAGTTCCACTCACCAAAGGCGCTTCACTCCCCGGCAATGGCGCCAGAAAAGAGTCTTGATGACCCAAAAGTATAGGGTATCTATCGTAGTCCTTTCTATAAGTAAGAGTGTCGAACCCAACGAGGAGCAGAAGGAAATGACAAGCGGTTTTCAGTAAGGTATTCTCTACAAGCACTGAAATTGTAGGTAAAAGATAGTTTTGTGATAGGATAATTTGTAACACGTAACAAGCAATGAAAGTAAGTAAGGTGAAGCAATGTGGCCCAACCCTTTTTGTAGCAAAGGACAAGCTTGGACAATTTCTTATAGTGAGAAAAGCGCTCCCGAGGACACATGGGAATTATCGTCAAGCTAGTTTTCATCACGCTCATATGATTTGCGTTCGGTACTTTGATAATTTGATATGTGGGTGGACCGGTGCTTGGGTACTGCCCTTTCTTGGACAAGCATCCCACTTATGATTAACACATATTTCAAGCATCTGCAACTACAAAAGAAGTATTAAGGTAAACCTAATCGTAGCTTGAAACTAGTGGATCCAAATCAGCCCCTTATGAAGCAAAGCATAAACTAGGGTTTAAGCTTCTGTCACTCTAGCAACCCATCATCTACTTATTACTTCCCAATGCCTTCCTCTAGGCCTAAATAATGGTGAACTGTCATGTAGTCGATGTTCACATAACACCACTAGAGTAGAGACAACATACATCTCATCAAAATATCGAACAAATACCAAATCCACATGACTACTAATAGCAAGACTTCACCCATGTCCTCATGAACAAACATAACTACTCACAAAGCATATTCATGTTCATAATCAGAGGAGTATTAATATGCATTAAGGATCTGAACATATGATCTTCCACCAAATAAACCAATTAGCATCAACTACAAGGAGTAATCAACACTAGTAGCAACCCACAGGTACCAATTTGTGCTTTTGGATACAAGATTGGATACAAGAGATGAACTTGGGTTTGAGAGGAGATGGTGCTGGTGAAGATGTTGATGGAGATTAACCCCCTCCCGATGAGAGGATCGTTGGTGATGGCGATGGTGATGATTTCCCCCTCCCGGAGGGAAGTTTCCCCGGCAAAACAGCTCCGTCGGAGCCCTAGATTGGTTCCGCCAAGGTTCCGCCTCGTGGCGGCGGAGTTTCATCCAGTAAGCTTGCTTATGATTTTTTCCAGGGTAAGAGACTTCATATAGCAGAAGATGGGCACCAGAGGGCCACCAGGGGGCCGACGAGATAGGGGGGCGCGCCCAGTAGGGGTGGGCGCGCCCCCCACCCTCGTGGCTAGGGTTTGGGCCCCCTATGGTACTTTCTTTGCTCAATAATTCTTCTTAATTCCAAAAATGACTTTCGTGGAGTTTCAGGACTTTTGGAGCTGTGCAGAATAGGTTTTCAATATTTGCTCCTTTTCCAGCCCAGAATTCCAGCTGCCGGCATTCTCCCTCTTCATGATAAACTTTGTAAAATAAGAGAGAATAGCCATAAGTATTGTGACATAACGTGTAATAACAGCCCATAATGCAATAAATATCAATATAAAAGCATGATGCAAAATGGACGTATCACGCAACTGTTACCCTTCGTGGGTTGTAGTCCCCATCAACATGGATGTACGATAGCACCACCTATCGGAACCATGCTAAAAATCTCCGTGTCAACATTGCATTTGCTCCCTCCAAACTCCTCCCATTTACTTTCTTGCAAGTTACATGCTTTAGTTTCCGCTGCTCATATACTCTTTGCATGCTTGCTTGAATTGTGTTAATATTGCTTGACTTGTGCTAAGTTTCTAAAATCTGCCGGGAATTAAAATTGGGAAAAGGTTAAGTTTTTATTTTGTCAAGTAGTCTAATCAACACCTCCTCTCGGCATACTTTCGATCCTACAGAAACCAGTAGCAATAAAACTGAACGATCATTATGCTAAGCTAACGGATGGGTCTTGTCCATCACATCATTCTCCTAATGATGTGATCACATTCATCAATTGACAATGCATGTCTATGGCCAGGAAACGTAACCATCTTTGATTAACGAGCTAGTCAAGTAGAGGCATACTAGGGAGATGGTGTTTTGTCTATGTATTCACACATGTATCAAGTTTACGGTTAATACAATTCTAGCATGAATAATAAACATTTATCATAAATAAGGAAATATAAAATAACAACTTTATTATAGCCTCTAGGGAATATTTCCTTCACGAATTTGGCCCATTAGGGGAACATGCCAGTAATGGGCCAGAAGTAATCAAGGACCGGAAAGGAGCCCAAGAATGTATGGGCCATCAGTAGGCCGAAAGCCAACATGGGCTGGAAACGGCCCATGTGAATCATGGGCCGTTACTGGGCATAAAGAAATTTACTATTTATTCTGGGCCAGAGTCACCACGGTCCACTAACGGGCCCAAAGATAGAAAGGCATCCTATCGGCCGAAAGACGTTGTGGGCCATATATGGGCCGAAAGACGTTATGGGCCATACATGGGCCGAAAATGAAATGGGCTAGTATTATAGTGGACGGCCTACATGACGCTGTTGGGCCAATTTTGGGAATGCCATAATGGGTCGTGTGTTACCGGGACGTAAAGTGGGCTATATGCGAACAGACCGCTAACAAGCTTTTCATGGGCCGACCCTCTAACTTTTTACCAAGTCAAACGGGTCGGCCTTTGTAAGCTAAATGGGCCAGTGTTGGGCTGTCGCACATGTCAACATACCATAGGAGCCTATCTGACCCAATGATGAGGCGACATGTGTTTCCTCCGGCCAATGAGAATTTTACACGTGGAAAATCGCCATTGGTCGTTGTTGTTAACGAGTTATTGGATCCAAAATTGGACCCAATAGATTAACGTCGACCCATCGCGGTTGATGCCACATGTCGGTTAGCCTTGACGAAAGCACTTCCATGATGCGTCATTTATTGTCATGGAAATGAACCCTTTCGTGAAGATAATTTTGGTATTCTCATGGAACACTTCTACGACAACACATGTATGACTATCTTGATTCTATAAAATCATCATGGATGTACATCCATGAGAGAAAACGTGACCTACTATGAAAAACATGTATCATCATGGAAGTGTAATTTTTTTGTAATGATGTAGACGTAAGATTTGCCTACAAAAGCGATTGGCAACATGTGAAGCATCGTCTATCTTGTTACATGGAATTAAGTGTGCCATCTTAGAGAAATGGTCCACAACAACAAATACCAAATATTTTCCAGTTTGAGTTCTAGGCAAACCAAGCACAAATTCCATAATAATATCTTCCCATGGGTGAGATGGAATAGGAAGTGGCATATAGAGACCATGGGATTGAGTGTTGGACTTAACTTTGCGACATGTAGAGCACCAGTTGGTATAGCGATAGACATCACGAAACATCTTGGGCCAAAAGTAGTTCTTGGAGAGTGTAGTGAATGTCTTGTCCCATCCAAACTGTCCCATAAGTCCTCCGCCATGAGCCTATTGCAAAAGCAACAAACAAAGAGAAGACTCTAGGATACAAAGCTTGTTAACTCACATTAGATAAGCAGCTTGATATAATATCTCTCCCGATTGCTATGACTTATGTGTTAGACATTTTTCATAAAGAACGGCAAATAAAACATCATGCGCATACAAGTATTTGATGTTCTCAAATCCTATGAAATTCAATTCAAGTTGAGATACAGGCATGCATTTGCAGGAAAGAGTGTCTGCCACAACATTTTCCTTACCTTTGATGTACTTGATCACATAAGGAAATGACTCAATTAACTCACTCCCTTTGGAATGTCGCTTATTCAATTTCATTTGACCTTTAAGGTATTTAAGCGTCTAATGATCCGTATGGATGAAAAATTCACGAGAACGAAGATAATGCTCCCACACATGCAAGACTCTCACTAAAGCATATAACTTTTTGTCATAAATAAGATAATTAAGTTGCGCTCCATATAATTTCTCGCTAAAGTAGGTGAATAGGCGCATCAACACCACTATTATTACAATATACTTCAAATGTTTTATCAAAGTTGGGTAATGGAAGCAATGGAACATTCGTAAGCAAATTCTTAAGCTCATGAAATGCGGTATCCTGGGAAGGTCCCCAAACAAATTATGTATTCTTCTTACTCAATGCATGCAATGCTGATGCAATAATGCTAAAGCCCTTAGCGAATCTATGATAGAAACCGGCTAGGCCAAGGAAGCTACACACTTGTTGTAAATTGATTGGTTGTGGCCAAGTTTTAATAGCATCAATTTTAGACTCATCGACTTGAACAAAGCCGCACAAAGACGCTCCTTTCTAAGAACTTGCAATACGCCTCTATGATGTTTGACATGATCCTCAAGAGATTGACTAAACACAAGTATATCATCAAAGCGAAGAACATAATGCATCACATGCATAGAAGTGCTAGGAACTTTGGATAAGCCCATAGGCATGACTAACCATTCATACAAACCAAACTTGGTTTTTAAAGCCTTTTTCCATTCATCACCCTCTTGAATGTGAATTTCATAGTAGTCCCTTTTATGATCAATTTTGGAAAAAATGGTGGCTCCACTAAGTTTACCTAACATATCAGCAAGGCGTGGAATGGGGTTTCTATAATGAACGGTGATAACATTTATGGGACGATGATCGGAACACATGCGATAACTACCGTCTTTCTTAGGCACAAGAATGACCGGAATGGCATAGGGACTTAAGATCTTGCATGCATATCCATTCTCCATCAGATGTTGGACTCGTCGTTGAATATCTTTTGTCTTGTCAGCGTTGACGCGGTATGGTGCCTTGTTCGGTAAAGGTGCATCGGGGATGAGGTCGATTCGGTGTTCGATTTCATGAAGTGGAGGAAGTCTGGGAGGTAGCAAATCAGGAAATACGTCCTTGAATTCTTGCAATAAATGAGACAACACCAAAGGTAGATACCGTGAAGTATTACACTACAAAATACACTTTCGTGATGACACGTGTTTGTCACAGTAAGTCGTGTTTTTTGTCATGCATGTACATCCATGACGATTTTATGACAGAGTCAAGATAGTCATACATGTGCTGTCGTAGAAGTGTTCCATGACATTACCAAAATTATCATCACGGAAGTATCCACTTCCATGACGATAAATCGTGCGTCACAGAAGTGCTTTCGTCAAGGGTGACCCACACATGGCATCTACCGTAACGGAACGTCGTTAAGCTATCGGGTCGGGTTTTGGATCCGATAACCCGTTAATAGCCCCGACTAATGGGGATTTTCCATGTGTAAAATCATCATTGGCTGGAGGAAACACGTGTCGGCTCATCGCTGGGACAGATGTCATCCACTCATTGGACAGAAGGCGCCTATGATACGTCGACACGTGGCATGGCCCAACAGAGGCCCATTCCTGTGAAATGGCCGGCCCGTTTGACTTGGTCAAAAGGTGGCGGGCCAGCCCATGGAAAGCCTATTAACGGCATGTTCACATATAGCCTATTTACAGCCCGCTAACCCAAGGCCCGTTACGCCCTATTGAAATTAGACCCAGTAGCGTCATCTGGGCCATACAATATGATTCCAGCCCATTTTCACTTCTGGCCCATGTATGGCCCATGACGTCTTTCGGCCCATATGAGGCCCTATGTAACTCTTGGCCTATTAACGGCACGTGGTGAAACTGGCCCGTAATGAACAGTGTATCACTTTACACCCATTAACGGCCCATGGTGAAACTGGACCGTAAAGAACAGTGTATCACTTTATACCCATTAACGGCCCGTTATTCCGTTGGGCCGTTTCCAGCCCTAGTTATCTTTGGGCCTTCTCAGAGCCCATTTATTCTTGGGCTCATTTGCAGCATTCGTTTACTTACGGCCCGTTACTGTCATTTTCTGCTTGTGGGCCAAATTCAGCCCGTGGTTATAGTCGGCCCATTTGTGGTTCGTTAATACGTTGGGTCGTTTTCATAGCATCATCAAATACGGCCTATTAACGATGGCCCGTTATGGTCGGCCCATGAACGGACGATTCCAACTCTAGCCCGTTTACGGCCAGAATGCGGTCTGTTCGGCCCATGTTTGGCCAATCGATCATACGACCCATATAAGGCCCATTGATGATACGGCCCGTAGAAGGCCCATTGTTTCTACGGCTCGTAGAAGTCCCATTGTTTCTACGGCCCGTAGAAGGCCCATTGTTTCTACGGCCCGTAGAAGGCCCACTGTTTCTACGGCCCGTAGAAGGCCCACTGTTTCTATAGCCTGTAGGAGGCCCAGTGTCACTAAAGTAAATATTAGCCCATGGTTATTGTGCCCTAGTTTTAAAAAATAGGTTATTGCAGCCACTAGCAAACCGTGGAAAAAGAACTACACTGACTACAAGCAAGCAAATAAACAAGACAACAAGGAAATAAATAAGCAAGCAACTTACACTAGGCTATCACGGCTATTACACATATTACATCCACTAGGAATCAAAGTTCGCCACCATTGCAAATATAGGGAACAAAACAGCATATAAACGCCGCAGCAAAACAAGTCCAGAACTGAAACCGCTTCAGAAGAGCTCGAGAAACAATATCCTGGGTACCCATAATGCTGACAAGATGTTTAGCAAGCTTATTAACTTTCTCTTGTTTGGCGCTTAAGTCCTCCAGCACTTGTTGTTGCACTAGAAAGTATGCATAACATCTGATCGATGTCTTTCAACTTGAAGTTGAGACTCAAGAAGCCGAACTGATTTAGGCAACGAGTTCGAAGAGCTGGTTCCAGTAGTGGTAGCCAGTAACTCGAACACTACAGCAAGACAGGACTTTGGGGTTGTCTCAGTGTCTTCAATATAGTTTTTGTCTTCAATATAGTTTTTATCAGCTTTCTTGGAGACCAACAGGGATGTCTCACTATCTTGAACCTTATCTGCATTACTTCCTTTACCATTGCATAACAGGGTACTCTTCTCCAATATTTTATCCGCGTTCTAAAAGAGAAACAAACAAACAGATCTCAGGTTTACAATGTAGTATATGAAACTCATTTTGGTAAACCAGTTCAGTAGTAAGGTGGACTGGATAACAACATGAAACAAACATATATCTATGTAGTGTGGTCACTGTATGGTCTATATCATTCTAGTTTATGTTGCCAAATCAAGATAGATACAGTTTGAATCATATCTATTTAAGACAAAGAAGTATAGACAGAATATAAGTGTGGGAAACTACAAAGCAATAACAACACTTGTAATGTGCATGGCATGAGAACATAACTGTTTATTCAATTGAAACTAAAATCAACATAGAGCAAGTTACAACAGCAAACAACCAAACACGTTGAAGAAACAGGTTTAAAACATAACTGTTGTGTCGTTGGAGTTTCAATTGCATCTTTCAAATTTAAAATTAGTTGGTATCAGTAAATACAGTGATGCAAGAGCAAAGTAGTATGAACCATATCTACGGAACCTGACCTGAGAACAATTCTTCTTCTACTTTAAGCATTGACTTCAAGTTCGGAATGGTGGTCCTCGTGATTTGGGCACTGCAGTTTCCTTACTAACTGCTCATGTTTGGGTGCTCTATGGTGGAGATGGTGTTGTGTCAACGGGAACTGGGTGTCTATCTGCTGGGGTTGGGGTTAGAAGGGGTGTAGCTGGTTCTCTATCCAACTAGGTAGGGGTACAATCTGCATGAGTGTGGGTTATGCGGGGTGGGGCTGGTTCTTGGGCAAGTACAACCATGGTTCTATCTGCATCGACAGGTAGCACGATCTTTTCCGAAGACCGTGTTTTTACTCCCACAGATACTGCCATCACTCCCTCCAATTGAAATGGCTGATAAACAAGAAAAGTAATTGAATTTACACACATTGTAAGATTCACAGGTGCAATGGATAGTAGGGAAGAAAACAGGGCATGAAATAATTCACATTTATGTTTTCTAAGTAAACAGAATAGCAGGACATAATTTCACATATATGATGGCTAATTAAACGGGATAGCATGACACAATTTCACATGTATGATGGCTAACTAAACAGGATAGAATGAGATACTTCAAAATATGATGACTATGTAAACAGGATGACATGATATAACTATACGATGTGTCTATTAAAGTGGTTGGCATGCCATAAAGCACAAACATGCCGTCAATGGCAACATGATGGCATGATATAATTCACGGATAGAATGACATAATTTAAAATATGATGACTATGTAAACAGGATGAGATGATATAACTATTTTATGTCTTTAGAAAATGGATTGGCATGCCATAATTTAGATACATGCTGTCTATGTAAACATCATGGCATGACATAATTCAAATATATGATTTATATACTAAGGAAGTGAGCAGAGGGCAATCGCATATATGATGTGTCAACTAAGGAGATGGCATTCAATATTGTGTATATGATGTAAAAACTAAGCATTGCAATACAACATATGCATTATATGAGTAATATAAAGCTGCCAAGTTTGAGCATACACCTCAGGGGGGTAATAGGACTGGTCATCTGCCTCTGAATCCTCCTGTGAAGAGCTATCTGTAACCTGCAAGATATCTGCTTCAGCAAGTAGCATTGTCTGCTCTGAAGACCTTGTTTTCACTCCAGATTTCTCCATCATATTCAAATGGCTGATGCACAAGAAGAGCAGTTGAATATACAAACATTGTCGACAAAAGCAATGAGAAATAAAAAAAAGGATGGCAAGATATAGTTCACATATATGACGCTTGCCTAAACAGCATGGCATTGCATAATTCACATACATAATGCCTTGCAACAAGATAACATTGCATAATTCACATATATAATGTCTTGCAACAAGATGGCATTGCATAATTCACATATATGGTAATTAGACACTAAACAGGTGGCATTCACACAAAGCATGTCTAAACTAAGCAAATGACATAGCAATGCAAGATACCATATGCACGATATGAGCAACATAACCCTGCCAAGTTAGGGTATGCACCTCGGGGGGAAATATGACTGGTCATCTATCTCTGAATCCTCCTCTGAGGAGCTATCTGTAACCAGCAAGACATGCGCTTCGTCAGATAGCATTGTCTACTCTGAAGACCTTGTTTCCACTCCAGATTTTTCCATGACCGTGCCGAATGGCTGATGCACAGCAAGAGTAATTGAATGTACTAAAATTGTTGACAGATTTAACACATAATAAAAAAATGATGGCATTATATAATTCACATATAAGATGACTGTCTAACCAGGGTGGCATTGCAAAATTCACATATATGATGCCTGGCTAGACAAGATGGCATTGCATGATTCACATATACGATAAAGAAACTAAATAGATGGCATTGACACAAAGCATGTCTAAACTAAGCAGATGACATCTTTAATGTATACAGTAAGCAATGAAAGGCACCATATGCATGATATTACCAACATCAGCATGCCAAGTTAGAGCGAATACCTCATGGGGTAAATAGGAGTGGTATTCTCCTTTTGAATCCCCCCTCAGAACAGTTATCTTCCTCTTGATTACGATCCGAAATGGGTGGAGGGGGGCTGCCTTTGCACCCACCATGGAACGACGTTTGCATGAAATTTTATTGCCACGCAAGGCTCGTCTCTTTTCCTCTACATGATTAGTTCCATTGTGTACAATAACTGGCATGCATAGGAATAAAACATAGTGAGATTATGTAAGGAGTGCATGCACAAATCTAGAGTGATGGTAGCAAACTATGGATAGACCCAAAACCAATGATAGCAGGAAGATAATAGCTTTAGTTAAAAAATACAGATAATGGCTCCTTTAATGTTTGTTTGCACCCAACATGAAACTCATAGTAGACCCTGGAGATTAACCAGATAGTAGACAGATAGTACTGATTGCTGCTCAAATATGTACCCCACAACCATTTAAAAACTCAAGTTTCAACATTAGTTTGGACCTGACTCTGAGTCTCATAGGTGAACACGACGATAATGTAGCATGTCATCATATTAAGCGACGCATAACGTAAGCAAACACGGAAGAGTACGACCTCTCTTGTGGACCCGTGTAGTCCTTAGGGTCATCTGCTCAGTTGATGATGGTAATGCAGTTGTCGTGGCTGCCGGCGGCGGGGAAGAAGATCTGAGGCGGCCAAAGACAGTCTGGAGAGTGGATCCCTGCTGTGGTGAACCCTTCTGTCATTGGAGGAGCTGAGCTGGGGTGGAACACAGCGCCGCAGGAGCAGGACAAACCACACAAGGTTTTCTTTGACACGTATATGTAACAGAAGTAATTGAGTAAGGGCTTGTTTGAATTTGAGGATTCTAACAATGCAGGGATAGGAAATAGACAGGAATATGATAGGAATGCATGTGCAAAACAGAGAATTTAAAAACACAGGATTTCTGTCAATCTAGGTGTTTGATTCACAACAATTGGAAGATCACAGGATGGAAAAAAGCATGGTGAGATTAAGTCAAACCACAAGAAAATGTACGGTTATAATGCTAGTATGCTACTATCTCTTAGTCTTGTGCTTGATGAATAGGAATATGAAAAGGAGGAGAAGTGGAAATTAGAATTCCTACGTTTTTTCTTTCAAGGAGACACCAAAGGAACAAATCCTACAGTTTTCCTTTGATCCATTCCTTTGCACCAAATTCATGAAATGTAGTGCCATAGGAAACTTTCCAATTCCTATGTTTTTCATTCACTCAAGCACTAGCGATTCTAGTAGGCAGGCTTGAGCAAGGAAAATCCTACACTAAGAAAATATTTTTGTGCTACTTCTATTACTTTGGACCCAGGCCACTGCCATACTAGCTCAACTCCTAGGCCCATCGACAAATGCACATCTCAAATGCGTAGAGATAAATAATGATGGCGTTCAAGAGAGTCCATCACAGATAGCTAAGTTTCCTGGTACCTCACTGCTTGTCATATAGTAGGATAAAATAATCGTATTTCCCGTTACTACGAGTGCTCAGTGGACAATATATATAACATGTAGAGTAAAAAAGAGATGCAACAAGTGTACAACCTCTTTGGCGAAGCCATGTCGATGTCAGCGTGATTGGGTTGGCCGGTAAGGATGCTCTGGCTGACTTGGCTATCGGAGGAGGGGAAGAAGATCTTAGGCGTCTGGAGATGGAGCCTGAGGTACTGCTCCGCTGAGATGAAGGGCTTCGTCGTTGGAGCAGCTCCAGTGAGTTGTACGACACCGAGGCTGAAGCAGGACAAGAGAGACAACGAACAACGTTAACCTTAGTGGAATTCTAATAGCATCTCCAATACATGACGTAAAATACATAACCACAAAGTGCTAGATGTAAAATACATCAGCCGCTCATCTCTGAACTTAACTGTCGAAACTGAATTTAACTGTCAAAACTGAACTTAACTGTCGAAACTGAACTTAACTGTCGAAACTGAATTTTGCTGTCGAAACTGAATTTTGCTGTCGAAACTGAATGCACTAGAAAGGTGAGGCTACACATCGGTCGACTGAATTTTTCATCTCTGGTCAGTCGATTTTGCAACTATTGGATAAGAAATCAAGGGCCTGCGGTTCAGTTTCAACCTCCACCCCTCTGAGCCGCCAGCCAACACCGGCCAAACAGCAGGCCCCCGCCGCCCGCGGCCGGCGGTGCGCCCCACCCGCCCCGAAAACACTCCCCACCGCCGGTCCAACGCCGCCTAGGCCATCCCTCTAGGCCCCCCGTGCTGAGCTTTTTCTCCGGCGATCCCCACGCCACCGCCCCGCCAACGCCCCGCCACCGCCGGTGACTACTGCCCCCACCCTGAACCCTAAGATAGATAGTGGGGTACCTCTCCGGCGAGCCCCCCTCCCCGCTGCAGCTGGTTCTTCCTTCACCCTGGCGAGCCCCCCACCCCCACCCCCTTAAAATCG
>NC_041387.1:222039749-222052837 GCF_002162155.2 Triticum dicoccoides | reverse complement strand
TAAAATCGACTGACCCAAAAGTCAATTCAGTCGACTGAAGTGTAGCTAAATCGGAGCAGCATCGCAAGCAAGAGCAAGAGCAAGAGCACCAACGCGAGCAAGAGCAATAGCAAGAGCAGACCAGGCAGGGGACCGAGGGCAAGAGCGGAGTAGCATTGCGAGCGAGAGCTAAAACAGTAGCAGCTCCTACTGATGTGGACGTCGCCGCCGAGGGAGCGACGCCATGAAGGAAGTGGCCGGTGACACCGCCGTGGATGGAGCCGCGCCGTGTCGGCTCGGGACCGAGCGCCAGCAGCACCGTGAGATCTAATAAAGAAGAAAATGCGGTGATTAGTGTACAACCTCTTTGGTGCGCCGATTAGGCCGCGGCTTCATCCAAGGAAACAGTGATGATGATGCTCTTCCGGTGGTGCAGGTGAAGACGACAGTGTGGGAATGGAGGTGGCACGAAGGACGAGGGGAACATCGGGGCAGCTCCTTGGAGGTGGAGGATGGGGTGGCTGAACCGGCGGGACGACGAGATCGACGACGGATCCTCATATGGTACGATGGATGAGGGACGTCCATGTGTTGTTGTGGACGACATCGTCGATGAAGAGGCTCCGGCTGGGTGGCGGACGGAGCAGGGTGTGGGGTTTCATCACGGGTTTTCGCGGCCTCGATGTACGAATGCATGGGAAGATGGGATGGCAGTGGGGAACCATGGCTTAGGGACGCGCTTGTCCGAAATGTGAGGTAGGTTACGAAAGTACCCCCACTGATTTGAGGCACTTCTTTCGGTTCAGGGGTACCACGGGCATTTCACGTGTCGAGATTTCACAGGAGGTGGGAGTTTTCACGTGCATTGTAAATTCAGAATAGCAAGGCGCGGGTTGAGATGGAGGGAGTTGTGGGAGCACAACGAGACAAAGATATATCTTAAATATTTCCGGCTAACATGGCACGGGTTGAAGAGGCGGGAGTTTCGCAGCACGATAGACACAAACGCTAGCTTGAATTTTCAGCATAACAAGGCGCGGCTTGAAATTTCCGAAGAACAAGCTTAACGTGTACCCAAAAAGGCAATTTGCACCTCAACACGCACAACACACACACAAACACCATTTAGACTAGAGTAAGGTACACGTGCATTGCACGCATGAGATTTGGCAACCAAAATATGAATAAATACCACATTATAGCATGTAAGCTTTGAGTCATATATGCATGATGTAGATGTTTGTTTAATTCTTATAGTTCATTTCATTCAAAATCATTTAGTTTTTATAAGAAAGCTAATCTATTTTAAGATTCATGGAATTGTGCGTTGTAGGACATAAAGTAAAAACAAATAATGGCAAATCATGTAGAAAAACATTTGGGCAATTCTGATACGGAAGATTCTAGAACAAATAAGAAGTGCTCGTGTTTTGATGTTTATGCATTATGCTTAAGTTCAACCATGGAGTCTTCTAGATTATACATGTGGAAAATCTGGTGGAATCTAGATGATATCAAACGGCCAGTAGTGCTCAAATTTTCCATCTTTGGACCATCGGATTCGCCTCATCCAACGACCATCTTTCAAAGTTAAAATTACCCGCACACAACATAAAAAAATATAAAATATAATATATATATAGGGGTATAGATATAGATATGTGATGCAGAAGCCGCCCATCATCTCAAATTAGAATAGTGTGTCCATGCAGGGATGCGACGTGGCCAAATGATGTCTGCCATCGGTATCTCAAATTCAAATCAGTCTGACCTTGTTCAAGGTGTATACATTACAACATGCTTGTTTCCAAACCACACCGTGCAGATCTCCGTTATATTGATGCATGCATGGGTTTCAAACATCAGGATCTCTTATTCAAATATTTGAATTCAACTTTACATTGATTATGACCTCACCTAGTCTTTTACACCCACACAGTCGTCTTCTCTTTATAATTGTACCACTAACTTTCTCTCGTGCGTGCATGCACACACACTACCAGTCGGCATTATCCATCGCACACATGCAATCTTTTTCTTCAGGTCGGTCTCCCATGAAGGCACACACCCACACACATCCCCCTCTCCATCATATCGGGCATTCTTTGTCTCTCACGCGTGCATGTGCAATGATCGATGTTCCTTCATGTATGTGTGTATATAGCTAGGTGTTTCATAGTTTTCCACACAAACCGATCTATCGATATATCCAGTGAGGTCTCACCCTCTTTCCCACGTCCACATCGATCAATCTATACCTCTCTATATAGGATTAACATATATAGATAATACACCCACATTAATTATATATCCAACATCCCCCTCTCATCATCCATGCCTTCCGCTTCATCTCTCAGACGCGTGCACAATGTTGAAGACATGGGGCAGTAAGGGCCCTGCCCCCCTAACATCACTATATATCGAGGCTAATATGAATGTGATCATTAGACCATTGCTGCTAAAAATGGTTTAAGTTCATGAATTGACCCTCCTCGTAAAGGATTAGCAATGCTTGGCCCCCTAGCTCATTTATTTTTTGTGGCTCCGCCACTGCGTGCAACAGCGCACATTCTCGCCCCCTCTCTCTAAATATCGATCTCGCACATGTGCATTCCTTCATATTCTCCCTCCACTCGGCCCCTCGCACCATCTTCTAGCCCCCCACCGGATTTTGCCACATGTACAATCTAGCAGACTCCATGGTTGAACTTAAGCATAATGCACAAACCTCAAAACAACAGTGGTTCTCTTTTGTTCTAGAATCTTCCGTATCTTAACTGCCCAAACTTTTTTTCTAGTTGAATTGCCATTATTTTTTTTTTACTTTATGCTTTACAACGCACAATTCCATGAATCATAAAATAGATTAAGGGCTTCTTTGATTCAAAGGATTCTCAAAGGAATTTTGGAGGATTCTAATCATTAGGAATTTTTCCTATCTTGGTTGTTTGATTCGTAGGATTGTAAACCATAGGAATTTTTCCATATGATTCATTTGCACTAGATTTCATAGGAAACATCCCATCCACTCTGACCTCTTTGAAAGAATTCTGCATTTTTTCTATGCACAATCAAACACAAGTACAATCCTGTAGGATTCAAGACGGCATTCCACTATAATCCATGTTTTTCCTATACCCGCGTTCTTACCTTTTTTATAAAAACTAATTGACTTTGAATGAGATGAACTATAAGAATTAAACGAAGGGCTACATCAGGCATATATGACTCAGAGCTTACATGCTATAGTGTGGTATTTATTCATATTGGTTGCAAAATCTGATGCGTGCAATGATGTGTACCTTACTAGTAATTCGAGTATGTGCAAAACACGTAAATTAGAATACCAATGGCACGCTACAAGTGTCTCTCTTATAGTTCATGAAGCCACGTGGCACATGTGGAGGCGTTGTCGTGACCTCCTTGCATGGATTGATCACAATGACGCGCTACTGGTTCCAAAAGAATGTACTCGTCCTCCCTGAGCCATACCGGCGGTACATGCAGGAAGAGAAGATGTGCACGCATGCCACGCATGCACTCATTCCCTCACACGCACATGCGGGTACACGGGCGGATGCAATTTTGTACCAAGATCCACCCCATGTGATAATTTGACGCGTGTAAAGTCGTTCACTTCATTGATGGTTAATTAATATAGCGCATGCAAATTGAGTGGACGTGAGGGCGGAAGAAAAACATTATTACTCCACTGCACGTATACGAGTAGTTAAATCATGGGTTGCTAGTAGTACTTCCATTGGTCTCCTTCGTATTTTGTGCCAATTTTTGACAGTAACATAATATTTACGCATTTGAGCAGTGTAGTACTTGAAACTTATGTTCCGTTAAACTCATCGGGAGCCGTTTCGGGCCTCAAAACCAAAACCATCAATTGATCTTTACCTTGTTCCCATCACATTCGAAAGCCTGCTCACACCTACTAGTACGTACCAAAACTGAATGTGTTCCCACTATGCAGGTATTAGTACTAGTGCTAGTACTTAGGTTATAAAAAGGGGAACTACCTAACCAAAAATTACTCTACCTTTCCTCCTTATAACTGCTTCTTCTTCGTCCGTCATTGCCATGGCCGGTGAGCAGCGCTCTAGGTCGAGAAATACTCGTAACAAGGGAGAGGCAACCAAGGGTGCAGATAAAAAGAGGGCTCGCCGCCACGCAGAGACCTCGAAAGATCTCTCACGGGCAGGCGATGGCTCCCAGGAGCGCTCTAGTAGTGGAGGCGAACATTCCGAGCCGGCAGAGCTGGAGTTGTTATCCCTCGACGGCATGCCCTATCAGCTCAATAAGCACCTCAATAAGTAGAAGGAGTTCATCCAAGGCTTGATGGAGTTGTTGAAGGAGAGCCTCGACGACATGCCCGCTGAGCTCAATAAGCGGGGGGAGTTGACCGCCGGCTTGGTGATGCTGCTGAAGAAGAGCATTGCCTCGGAGAAGAAGGCGACCGGAAAAATCATGCGACTTCAGGAGGACAAGGCGAAGCTCTGCCACGAGATCGACCTGTTGAAGGAGAAGAACGCCGGCTGGAAGAAGCTGCATGAGAATAGTACTTCCTCGATGAAGATGCTGCAAGCCCTCGTCATGGAACAGAAGGAGGAGTTGGCGAAGCTCTGCATCGAGCACCCGGCTGCTGTCAAGGTACGTAATGCGATCGTGGAATAGATGATGAAGGCTCGCGTCGAGAAATCCCGCGTCATGGACAGATTGAAGAAGATGGCGGAGGAGACGCGCAAGGAGATGGAGGTCGTGGAGGCGATGGAGAAGCAGTTACGACTTTGCGGCGAATTAGATCATTTGGGGTGATAATCTTCCTTCTTCTTTTGCTCATGTGTTTCATCTTTTGCTTCGGGAGTTTCGCCGCACGTGTCACGTTCTCTACGAGGCATGAATAGAACAATGCTTTTTTGAGGGAATGAATAGAAAAATGCTAACAATGAGATGACTAGCAAATTAGATCATTTTTTATCGCCATATGGCACTGGGCTGTTGTGTTTCGTGCTCCTCCATTGCAGTACTACTCGAGTGGAAAACTTGAGTATACCGCACGGTTCTTTGCTCCTCCTCAGGTCGTCGACGCATTTATATGAGCAGTCAAATCACAAGGCCCTGCCTTCCAGCAGTAATGAGCCGTCAAATCACAAAGGCCCTCGCCTCTCATGAAACCGACCAAGCTAGAGTGCCGCCCTCTAGCCTTTTAAAAACTATATACTTTTGTACAGCAGTAGTATCGATGGATTGCGCCATGGAGAAAAACTTGAAATTAAAAAAATGGTGGTACATATAGAGAGCGCTCGTTGCCAAATTATGCATATAGTACTATTAAAAAGGCTGGTCACAATAATGGTGTCCAGCACAACCCACCCCTCAAATAAAACTCAGCATCCTGGAATTATCTGACAAAACTAAGCACCCTGAAATTCTTTGACAACTAAACTGTTGGCTATATGATGTTGGCCATATATATTGTACGTACATAATGTGAAGAAATGAGTGGTAGTACTATACCAACTAAAAGATGAAATGTAAGAAATACTAGTATGTACGTACTTAAGTGTTAAAGTAACGAGAAGAAACATAACATAGTTCTGCTGGGGGCTCAGCACAACACACCCCTCAAATTAAATTAAGCACACCTGAAATTAAACTTTGCAACTATTTCGGTAGACACTGCATTAGAAACACCATGAGCAACGACACTTCCACCTTACTCGGAGTCCTCGTCCACGTCCTCGACTTCGTCCTTGTCCCTCTTCCTCTTGGCCGATACTTCCTTGCTTGAACCGCACACTTGGCTCTTGCTCTTCATCCAACCCTTGTAGATATTGAAGCAAAGGTAGCCATCCATTGCAGCATAGTGGATGTGGTCTATATCTAGTACATTCCGCTGCCATGCATGACGATGAAACGTGTATGGAGGTTTCTCCATTTTACCGTACGAAGGATGAACCATGGCTCCTGCCAGGGTCAGCATTGAAGGCTGACGAGAGGACACCAGCCGATTCTTCTGGAGGTCGAAGGTGTTGCCTACAACGAGGCCTATCCGACCCAGGACTTCTTTGTCGTTACCAAAGTCTACAGTAACAAATTTGACTAGGTTGCTCTCGAGGATGTCCTTAAAATCCTGGCACTCAACATCATCATGGCATATGTGGTAGACCAAGCATAAGTCATGCACGCAAACCTGGTTCACGGCGGGCTTCTTCCTCTCTTCGTCCTTTAGATCCATCTCTCGTCCTAGGACTGTGGTGTACTCAACATCTAGCCCAGCGACCCACTCATCATCTGAGTCTTCGAACATTTGTCTGAAGCGAGAAAGGCATCCTTTCACCGTCGCGGAAGAACGGGTGTAGATGACGTTGAACTCATCGCCGGTGATGGTTCTAACCATGTACTCACCGCCGATCGTGGAGATTTGGGACGCCATGGATTTGGGAGGAGGGTTAGGATTAGTGGAACTGCAGTCATGTGACTGGACGGGACGACTAGGAGCGAACCGCCGTAGTATTAAAGGACGTGCGGGGACGAGTAGGAGAGAACTGCCAGCGTGCGAACGGTAGGGTAGTGGCTTTCCATTCTCCCATGATACGGGCTTCCGAGAGCCCTTGGATCTGAGATCAAACGGTTGCATGGCGTGATTCTAGACCTATGGGTGAATATCTTATCCTGGAGGGTTATTCTGCAAATTTTCAGCAACTTAGCATGCGACTGTTTGATCTAAGATCCAAGGGCTGCCAGCAGCCCGTATCATCGTCGCGCCTACCACGACCGTCGCGTCGCACGCGCGGTCGCGCCCTTGGAGATTTAACACGGTGCGTTAGGCTATCTGATGTTGGCATGTCATACATAGTCATCACTTAGTGACTCATACTACAACAAGGTTTTGTCTATAAGGTTGGCTATAAGTGTATTTTTTTACTTCTCTCTATCTCTTTCTTCGTACTCCCTCCGTCCCATAATATAAGAACGTTTTTGACACTACTGTAGTGCCAAAAACGTTCTTATATTATGGGACACAGGGAGTACTAGTATTTATTGCATTTGCCAAGGAGTGACCTCTTCCAATGAAATGGTGTTGCTAAGTTTGCTTCATTTAATTAGCTATAGACTCAAAATTGTCTTTTCACCTAGGTACACGCACTTAGCACTGTTTCTTCCTTGGGTCACCAAACTAGTCTCTCTCTTCTTGATTAACTTGCCACATCATACTTTATGCCTATGTGGCAAGCTTAGCACCTGTAGGAGCAAGTAAAAGTAAGTGCAATAGTGCGCTTTACATGGCATTTTTGCATATGTGGAGGAAAGAGAGGCAAGGAAAAAGTGGAGAAGTGGGCTCTCATGCAAGAGCCATCCTCTACTACATGGTGGAGCATTGGGAGAGGCATCTGTATGGAGGTGGTCAGGAATCAGGAGACTCGCGCCAGTCTTAGCGCCGCAGTTAAAATGATAATGGCAAGTCAAATCACGGGGCCCCACCTGTCCAGCAGTAAATCGCTGTCAAATCACACAACCCTACGTTTGCAGCAGCCTACTCCCTCGTCTTCTCGCGTACTCCTACCGCGCAGGAAAAGCCCCGCCCTTGACTTTTAAATATTATACAGTATACTAATTTTGTATCCATGGATTGCGCCCGCGCCATGGAGCAAAGCGTCTAGAAAATGGCGGTACACGTGTACGGAGTATATAGCACGCCCATCGCGTTCGCGTCGCACCCCATACGGTCGGTTGGTCTGGCACGCTGCTCTCCGAATGGAACACGCGTCATATTGTGTTTGCACACACATGTGGGATGGCAAAGAACCGACCATAGGCACACTCCCCGGCCCCGCAAGTCGGGTGACTTAATAGGAGAGGGAGACGAGCGATAGTACTAGAGAAGTGTTGTACTACATTGCTGCCTGGACGATCCCTGCAACACACGAAAGATCAGTTCGTCCATGCATGTGACCAAACTCCAGCAAACACGCCTGGATTGACTATCATCTACATATCGTGTAGGCTGTGTTGTACATCGCTGTAGTTGTGGTGAGAACTCTAAAAAAAAGGTTTCTTGTCATCTCGCAAAATTAGGTGTCATGTGCTTTGGATCACTGCGAGGGTTAAACAGCGACAACTGAGTTGGGCTAGTAATTGGGGGCACATACACGAAGACTACTCGGCTGCCATCTAGGTCAAGCCGGCTATGTTAATTAGGACATTTATCGATGGACCCCTTTTCTACGATTTTATCTTTAATTTGAGCTTTGTTCCTCATTTAGTTTGTCCGTCGGGATTCATGTTGTCTCGTTTGGGCAGTGAGGTTATGATTTCTTGTCATGTGACATTTTTTCGTGTTATATGCTATAATCCGGCCCTTCAGATCAAAATGACGACAACTGCGCCTCTGGGCCCCGTGCATGAAGACTTCTCGACAGTCATTGACGAGGTCAAGCTGGCTCCGGTAGACAAAAGAAAACTAGTACTACTCCACTATATAGGCAGGAGCCTCCACGCTTGCTTGCTAGTGTTGCTCTCTTCACACTGTCTTGGCCTCTCCAGATCTAAACACGACATCGGTGGCCACTCTCTCTCTCTCTCTCTCTCTCTCTCTCTTTGCTCACCGCTGGTCACAGATCCAGCCGGATCCTCTCCGCCGGGGAAGGTGAGAAGGTGCAATGTTCACGCGGTCGTCCTCGGCGACGGCTCTTACCCACTGCTGGGCGCGTCCCAATCAGCATGCCTTGTCGTTCTCTCCCAAGCACCGCTGGCGAGGGAGGGCCTCCGACCCCTTCTTCCTCGCTGCCGTAGTGTGGGCAGATCTGGCCTCCCACCGCCCACCTAGCGACATCCCGGCGACCATCAGGTATAACTTCCTTCAAAACCGGCCTTGCTCTACTTCCCGAGCTCCTGACGTTGCTGCATTTGTATCTTTTACTATTTCTTAGGCCCCCTCGTAGAGAGGATCGATCGGCTGTTCGAAAACCACCTAATTTTTTACGTTTAAGAGGTAAAACTAGTTCATGCACTCAAATCTAGTACTACTTGGTTCAAACAAGGTAGAAAGGGGGTGGGGCTGGGGGAGGATTTGTTAGCTAAATCTAGGACTTGGTCAAAAGAGGAAATAATGGAGGCGAAAAGTAGCAGAGACTGGCTATCCAACTGGTCTCTAGGTCTAATGAGGAAATAAAGGGAAACGCAGTACAAACTCAATATAAACGCGATATATTGGTTGAAAAAGGAAAGAAAGTGGGGACTGAAGGACAAGTCAATAGAGTAAGTCCAGCACTAGATTTGCTAGCCTCACACAGTATAAGGTGGCTATACCGAACAAAAATGGGACCAACCCAGATATCCTGTTCTGATGTTTGTTGCCCCGAGCCACACTTATGTAATGCCACTGCTAAAATGTAGCATTCGTACTATTAAAAGTAAGGACACGTTAAACCAATGTTGTTTTTAATGTAATGCCTCCAGTAATATGAATAAATGGGACTTTTTTACATGTCCTGCTAAATTTCCCATTAAGATAAGTTGGTTCTTTTTGTTAGAAATGCAACTATCCTGGTCCGCCTACTCTCCCGTGCCCAAAGTAATGTCGTATTTAACGGTTGTCATAGTTAATCCTAATGCCCACACTAATATTGAGCAATGCCACTGCTTTAGAAATTGCTACTGTCCTTGTAGGATTGCCATTCAAATAAGGAACATGCTTCTTTTCATTTGAAGCATGTTTCATCACTTGTTAGTCACCCTCCTTTCCACCTTTTTTGTTCAAATAGAGATATACATTTCACGCTCGATCTTAGTTGAACTACACAAATGATATCCAAATTATAGTTGAGCATTCCAGGAGCTTCACAACAAACCTTGATGTTGCTCAATTTTATTGCAACTAATGAAGAAGAATCTCTATGGGTTTTGTTTTCTGATGGAAATGGAACCGGGGCTGGAGCCCTTTTCTTAAAAAATTTTGAAGAAGAAGCTGCTAGCTCACAGGACATTGCTTCATTTTAGGTCAACTGCACCAAAAGGTCCCATGAATTGAATCATCCATGTTGGTGACTGAAAGAGCCAGCTTCAGCATCCCAGTCTAAGCACCCCGGCCTCCATCCTTGCGACGCACGGTACACCTTGTTTGCCACCTGCTCAATCCTAGTGTCACTAATAAAATGAAGTAATAATACAGTTAAAATAGAGCGAATGTCATCTCTATCATTTCATTTCCAATGTAGATAAAGAAAGTGCTTCTCTTTGTTAATGTATGTTTCATCAACTAGTCCCATTGTTAATGTTTAAGCGTTTCTGCAAACTGGGGTGCTTAATTTTAGTTGATATGTACAAAAATAGAGATTTGAATGTCTCAAGGCGCCTCCTTGTACTACCGTTGTACACTGATGTTCATCACTGGCAGAAGGTGTATCTGGGAGACTTGGGACGATGTCCAGTATGAGGCATACCGTATGAGGCGTCGCTGGGCCCATCTCGCCCTCGCAGCATGGCATACTATGATACTATCGCAATATTTTCTTCTATTATTTTGTGTGTTTCATCAACTAGTGCCACTATAATGTAATCACGCTTTTTCATTATCTATGCAAACAGGGTTATTCAGCTGCATTTTGGTGGAACTGCACAAATGTACGTATGGAAGCGACATATATGCAGAGTGCGAGGTGTGCCAAGTAAAAATTACCGACACCAACCATGCTGCATGCATGCATTGGCATCCACCACCACCAGTGGGATGTGTGGCGCTCTCTGTGGACGGATATTTCTCGGCAGCAAATCCTCTAACCAGATACTAGTAGCTTACATTGGCAGTTTTCTAGGGAGTACTCTTTTCCGAAAGAAGCAACAATCTATTTTTCTTTATTTGTACACTGTGTCACAACTTTGACCCAAAGGTCCAGAGCTATTTTAGGGTGATTGGCATAGTACTCGGAGACTAATTGTAATCATGATTTTCATTAGCTGTTACACTGATTGTAAGCATGAGAAGGTGGAAGATTAGGTTAGTGCGAAGCTTACCTTAAAACCTACTGCCACTGTTGAAATGAGGCGAGCGCCGAGGGAACCGTGGAGAACAGTGGGGAAGCGACGTGGCGCCATCTGGCCTCCTCTTGTGGTGGGAGAATGACTACTCCTGTGGCTCTAGCTGGCTCTGGACCCTCACGAATGGCACACCATACTCGATCGATTCGTTATCGTCTGGGTGCTCGACCTTCGACCTGTACGCCCACCACCTCCACCTGACTGTCGCCTCAGGCGAATCTGTCTGCTCCATCGCCCAGAGGAGATACTCGATGAACTCGGAGGACTGCGGCGTGACTGCCGCTGAGGAGTACATGTACATCGCCACCCTCATCGCCGCCGTTTCGCTCTTTCGCATGCATTCCCACATGGCCCGCACCGTCCTCGAAATCTCCCACTCATTGTCAAACCAACTAAGGATCTCCTTCAACCTGGCTAACTTTGCCTGGTCACCGCCAGTGATCTGCCTGATTCGCTGCTGCATCCTCTCCATAGATGTCCTTTTGAGTGGTCTGGTGCTAGCTTTGGAAGATGGGAGGAGAGATGGTGGTCTTGCAATAGAGAAGAAGGAGAGGCGAGACGGTGGTTTTGGAATGGAGATGATGGAGAGGAGAGGAGGTGGTTTTGCAATGGAGAAGATCAGAAGAGGGAGAGGCAAGACGGTGGTTTTGGAATGGAGATGATGGAGAGGAGAGGAGGTGGTTTTGCGATGGAGAAGATTAGAAGAGGGAGAGGAGACACTGTGGTTTTGGAATGGAGATGATGGGAGGAGAGGAGGTGGTTTTACAATGGAGAAGATCAAAAGAGGGAGAGGCGAGACGGTGGTTTTGGAATGGATATGATAGAGAGGAGAGGAGGTGGTTTTGCAATGAAGATGAGGGAGAGGAGCGTGCGGCAGCGATTTAGGATTGGACGAGAGGGCCGGCGCGCTGTGACTGGATCAAAATCAAAATCTATTTACCCTTCAATTAAGAAAGTGACCCCACATTAAGTAGTCTCCCTTTTATTCTGGGTCATAATTGACCATGATTTTCGCACATAAAATATATGTTATACGTTGCAAAAATAATATAATTTGAAAGTACATTCAGATACGAACCAAAGGATACAATTTTTGGTGAAATGCATTCACATTTTGCTTGTCAAATATAGTACATGGTCAAACTCTGACCCAAAATACGCAAAACAACAAAAAATACTTCCAAGACCAGCACCGCTCTTCCGCTCTTCTCCTCTTAAACCACCGTCGCTCCTCTCCGGTTCCAATCTAAATCTAGCGCCGCTCCTCACCTCTTCCATTTCAAAACCACCGCCCCTCCTCTCCTATTCCAGTCCAAAACCAGCGTTGCTCCTCTCCCGTTCTAATCCAAAACCAGCGCTCCTACTCTCCTCTTACAGTCAAAAACCACCGTCGGCGAGTGAAGGTGTTGTGGAGAAGTAGATCGATGGAGGAGTACAACTGATACGTCTCGTAGACGGCGACCCTGTGAAGCTAGCTAGGATGTTGGAGATACAGTCTTGGTTTGACAACAAGGACCAACTAGCGGCGACGGCGACATCCATGGCCACATATCTGCAACAGAGCGAAAAGGCGGCGATACTCCCGGAGGGAGTCGCGCCGGAGTACATAGAGCTGCTCCTCTGGGCCATGGAGTAAACAAATTCACCGAATCAGATCGTGAGGGCGGTGGTGGGAGTATCGATCCCAGATGGAGCATCCACCAGAGATTGAAGGATCGAGCATCTACAGGGTGCCGTTTGTGAGGGTGTCCTGCCAGAGCGAGCCGGTGGAGTCTTCGTCGACCGAACCCAACTGAAAGAGGAGAAAAGCAGTTGGCCCGATGATGCTTCCCCGCCATCGTCTCCCTTGCCGTTCACATCATCTCCCGGGGCGGCTATCTACCGCCGAGGAATAGGAGGGGACTGCCCCCCCCCCCCCCCCCAGTGCAATAGTCTGGCAGGTTGTGAATTGTGTTTTGTGTTGTGTATTTTGAGAGTACTTTCAGATATGAATGTATTTTCAAATTTCAGATTTGCGGTATTGAGCATATGAAGTATTTTATGAATTCTAGAGATCTATT
>NC_041387.1:222035833-222039496 GCF_002162155.2 Triticum dicoccoides | reverse complement strand
AGTATTGAGCATATGAAGTATTTTATGAATTCTAGAGATCTATTTTTAGCACTTAAAAAATGTAGTTTCATAGGAGTATAAAAGTGCAGACAATGTGATTCTCAGAGAAGAAACTGCAAGTTTCAGTTTCAGATAAGAAACTGCAAGTTCAGTTTCAGATAAGAAACTGCAACTTTCAGAGGCAGAGCATTTATATTAACACGACCTTTTCAAACAGGGTTAACATCATGTTGGAAGTTTTATTCATGGTTGAAAATGGAACTACCAGCCAGTTAACATCGTGCCGATCAACATTCATGCATAGCACATCTTCATATGATGCACAGTCAAAATGCCCACACAATGTCGAGTGTGCGAAACACAGAGAAAACGAGGGACGAAGTTTTGGCAAGTGTTGGACGTGGTTTTGGGCTGCCCCGTCTAGGCTTTCATTTTTAACATGCGCAGCCCATGACCTCGGATGGGAGGTCCATAGGCCTGTTTGTATTTTCTTAGGACCGTCATGTATCGACCGACCTATGGACCTCCCATCCGAGGTATTATTTTTGGCAGCCCAATTTATGTATTTTTTTGAAGAAAACACAGAGGTCTGTTCTATTTTTCTATATAAGAATAGGAACGCCAGGTCCAACTTATGTTTCCCTTCTCACTATATTATGTATATTTAAATTATTTTGGCACGAAAATGCTAGTGATTGTGTACAAAAGCTTCGTTAGATTTAAGGACGAATGTAATAATATCACTTATTATTTAAATATATTTATAACAAAATGCCAAGCCCCTTTTTATTTTTTGATAACATTGCTGGCCCAACCCAACATTATAATTAAAATCAGCCCAGCAAAATCGTGTATTTCGAGAAAGTGCAAATGGCCTGTAATTTTTTAGGAAATGAAATAAATGGGCCGCATGGACGCTACAATATTTGTTCACCCAATCCAGCTAATGGCTGTAATTCAAAAAAAGATCAAATTGACTGTAAATTCTACCGCGCAAAAAAAAAGACTGTAAATTCTGAAAAAATGGGTTGAATACGTGCCACATTTTTGGAGGCTGAAATGTGGGCCAATAGGCCGAAGCCAACGCAAGTCGTTGTCAATTTAGTCAACAAATGATTCTGACATGTTAGCCGTTGGATTTACATCCAACGACCGGCATCCATCTTCAATCTCTCGTCTTCTTCCTCCAGTGCCACCGGGACCACCTCCCTCCTCCTGCTGCTAGCAGCTCTGCTTAGCACGCTTCGTTATGAAGCACTACTCCACCGTTGGCCAGGCCATCCCTCCACCCCTCCATACCTCTTGTTCTTCTCCACCGACCGCCGAACCACACGGCACTAGAACCAGTTAACCCTCGTACACCTCTCCGTCTACGACTCTACTCCCATGTCTTCCCATCTCTGGCTCGTTGCTGTCCGGGGCCTCGCCCTCGTCCACCACCTTGGATGCGCTCGACGCGGCGTGGTCAACATGGTCAACGAACGACACCATCGGAAGTAGACTGTGCGTGGAGAGGCTGACAGCTAGGTCCATGGCCGCACATAAGGAAATGCCTCCTTATTACGCGCAAAATAATGATTCCTCCACCTGACATCTGGGACCCACCGGAAGGGCCTCTGTACTTCGTGAAAAAACGTGCCCCCGCTGACATGTCGGACCCACCAGCTATCTTCGCAGCAAGGAAGTGCCTCCTTATTACGCACAAAAAATGAATACTCCCCCTGCCAGCTGGAACCCAGCATAGTGGGAGGCTGACTTGTGGGCCTACCAAGTTGACGGGGACGGAGGGGTTTGTCAACTTAGTCAATATGAATGATTCTAGCTCCTGTTACCGTACAATGTTCATCCAATGGCCGTAGTGCTTCTTCAACCTCTGGTCTTCTTGCTCCAGCCGCCCAAACCAGCGCCGGTCGTGCCGCGTGCTCCTACCTCTCGTGGCCGGCTGTGATGCCGCGGAGGCCTCACCGCTCCCTACTACTCCCACCGCTGGCCAGGCCATCCCTCTACTCATCCACACCCCCTGTTATTCTGCGGCGACAGCAGCCTCACACCGCAGCCGAACCAGTGAACCCTCGTACTCCTCTTCTCGTGGGCATCCACTGTTGCATCTTCCCCGGCTCCGAGTCGTCCCCTTCCTATGCCTCGCCGTCGTCCACCGCCGTGGTGCTCTCGGTGCGGTGTGGTTAACGTGGTCAAGGAACGACTTCCATCGGACGTGGACTGTACGTGGAGAAGCTGACAGCTGGGTCCACGGCTGCAGCAAGGAAGTGCCTCCTTATTACGCGGAAAATAATGATTCCTCCACCTAACAGCGGGGACCCACCAGACGGGCCACCGTATTTCGCAAAAAAAAACATTTCCCCCTGACTGCTGGGACCCACCAGCTACATCTTCGCATGCAACGAAGTGCGTCTGGGCGAAAGAAAACGATTCGCCCCCCTGATTGCTAGGACCCACCAGCTACATCTTCGCATGGAAGGAAGTGCGTCCGGGCAAAAAAAATGATTTGCCCCCTGACTGCTGGGACCCACTAGCTACACCTTCGCACGCAAGGAAGTGCGTCTGGGCAAAAAAAAATGATTTGCCCCCTGACTGCTGGGACCCACCAGCTACATCTTCGCAGGCAAGGAAGTGCCTGACAGTCGGGACCCACCTGGTCGAAGCGTACGTAGCATTGTCATTCTGGTCGCGAACGTGTACATACATACTGGTCGATGTAGAGGCGCGCACGTGTCCTAGTAGAGGCGCGGATGTGTTGTAGTAGAGGCGCGCATGTAGCATGTACATGTACATACAACGACCAAGGTGCAAGAAAGAAAATAGGGCCACGTACATACATACGGGCGGGGTATCGAACGCCTACTCGCGCATACGTACGGCCAGGGCTCGTGTACATGACTGGGTCAGAACGGAGAAACAACGTCGTCGTCGTGTTCATGGGGAGGCAATGGAATGTGTCGTGTTCATGGGGAGGCAACGGAATGCGTCGTGTTCATGGGGAGGCAAGGGAATGCGTCGTGTTCATCGGGAGGCAACGAAACGCGTGGGAGCCAACCGGCTGGGTCGGAACGGAATGCGTGGTCGTGTTCATCGGGAGGGCTTGGACGGAACAGGCGATGGAAACGAGGCCTGGCGTACCGCAGAATGGAGGAAACGGCCTTGTGTTCGACCGGCCACGTTTGGAACGGGATCCTGTTGATCAGGAGGGGTGTGGCGTACCGTAAAACGGAGGAAATGGACCTCCTACGGTCGGAACGGGGGTCCTGTTGATCGGGAGGGGTGTGGCGTACCGCAAAACGGACGAAATAGACGTCCTATGGTCGAAACGGGGGTCTTGTTGATCGGGAGGGGTGTGGCGTACCGCAAAACGGATGGAACGGACTTGTGTTGGAGCACTACGGTCGAAACGGGGGTCCTGTTCATTGGGAGGGGTGTGGCGTACCGCAAAACGGGACTCCACGGGATATTGTTCATCTCCACCGTCGACCTCCTCCAGCCTCCACGGGCTACCGTCGACCTCCTCCAGCCTCCATGGGCTCCTGTTCATCCAGCCTCCACCGTGCGCTACTCCACCGGCTACTGTTCAACCACCCCTCCACGGGCACCCCTCCACCATCTACTGTTCATCCAGCCCTCCGCACCACTAGGTCCGGTTCATCCAGA
>NC_041387.1:222030010-222035506 GCF_002162155.2 Triticum dicoccoides | reverse complement strand
CACTGTTCGTCCAATCGATCGGCTTCAGTTAGCAGCAGTAGCGAAGGAATCACTCGATCGGGTTCTGTTAACAACCATCGATTGATAGCTCGGGTTCAGTAACGCGTAGCCTGCAGTGCAATCGCTCGGGTTCAGTTAGAGCCAACGCCTCGCACACACGCGCGTACGTGTATGAGAGAAACGTGCATCTGTCGGCCCCCGACCTCCCACCGTAACCGGGAACTCCCCAAAATTTTCCTCGCCCTCGCTTCTACCATGATTTTTTCCGTCATGGAAGGCCCAAAGAATGTCATGCAACTGCGTCTCCGGCCCGCCCAGGACGAAAAGCCGATTTTCTGTCATGATTTTTTGTCATAGAAGTAGGAGCCCACCACATCTATGATGCTACCGGGTTTTGTCACAATTATCGTCATAGAAGTGCCATATGTATGACAGGAAAAAAATCGTTTGGCCCAAAATGTCACGGATGTGTCTTTTTTGTAGTGTTAGTCCTCACTGCTTCATCTTTGCACACAAGTACAAAGTGAAGAACACTCAATGGGTTCTCACTCACATCCCTCATGTCTCTTTTGGTGGCTAAAAGCATTAGATTTTTTTTGTCGCTCATCATGGAAGCGCTCAATTTTGTCTTGTGGCACTCACTCTCTTTTTGGTGGTTCACTCGCTCATTATTCTCTCTGTGATGGTTTGAAGCTTGCTTGTCGGTGATCACTTGACTTGGCAACTTGGGTCATAACACGTACTCCTTGCCCTTCATCTTGAAGCTATAGTGATTAATCCGGCTGTTCTGGATGACACTACAGTCGAATTGCCAAGGTCTTCCTAAGAGGAGGTGGCATATGGACATAGAAACCAGATCACACTCCAATGTGTCTTCATAGGCGCCAATCTTGAAGGAGACTTGAACGGTGTGCTCCACTTGAATGATGCTGGAGTTGCTAAGCCATTCGAGCTTGTATGTGTGAGGGTGCTTCATCTTGACCTACTAGAGCTTGGAACTTAGATCTTTGCTTGCCAAGTTTTGGCAACTTCCTCCGTCGATGATCACATTGATGGAATGTCCATTGATGCATTCGTTTGTGTGGAAGATATGGCATCATTGATCTTCATGTTGCTGGTGTTGAAGTGTCTAGATCTTGGATACATTGAGGGCGGGGCTCGTATCATTGTCATAACATACTTGCGCATCTTCCTCTTCATTCACTTGATGGTGCATGGCCACGTGCTCAAGCTCTTCCATTTCTTATTCGCTCATATAGTCATAGGTGCCATCATCATTGGCGATCATGGTGTGCGTGTTGGACATTGGTATGTCTTGTGACCTCGGCCTTGGCAAGTGAAAGCGTTGGGGATATAACTACTAGGTATGACCCACCCAGGAGGGGCCGGGTTATACCTATGGCGATTCATAATATGAAACCCAGGACGATACTTGAAGATGGTGGTTCGTTAAGCACCCAAGGCCCAAAGGCGGCTTAAAGCCCGTAGAGATAAACCGCCATATGTATATGACTTGTATTGTAAGGCGGGAATAGCTAGACACCGAGTCGGACACAATTTATGAGTCGGCCGGGACTCCGTGAGCCGCTGGGCATCGACCTCTGTATATACAGGGACGACCCGGTGGAGGTTCAGGACAAGTAACATCAGATCAAAATCTAGGTCAAGCGAATTCGCTCCCTAGAAATCGAGACATAAGCAATCCCACCTCAAACTGGATTAAGCCATTACCTTCACTGCAAGGGGACAAACCAGTATAAACTCCCGTGTCCTTTGTCCCGTTTTAACCCCTTTAAGCTTCCTAGTTGCGATGGTTCCACGACTAAGTCGTTTTGCTAGGACATCTGCCGTGACGTTTCCACGACGGTTGGCGCCCACCATGGGGCCAGCGCACAGTGGATTTGAGTTCTTGAAGGGCAGCTTCGAAGGGCTCAAGGGATACGCTGTGGGACGGATGACCAAGAGTCGTCACGGCAAGCTCTACGTCGATGATGCAGGCTAGGGCCCCGACGCCGGCTCAACTGAGTACGGGTACCGGGTCCTCTTCGGCGGAATCCACATCTTCATCGGCAAGATCGGCGAGTCGGGCCCTGAGCCAGACATCTGCACCGACATCGTCAAGCCAGCTCAGCGGCGAGACCCGCTCGTGCTCAGCCCGCCGTGAAGCGTGCCTTCATGGGATGCATACATGGAGGGGAATTTTCTGAAGGATCTATGTCTGGTGGTGAGACGGCCATCTACTCTGATGGTGAATCATCCACGGGTGAGACGGATTCGTTGTATCAACTACAAGATGGCGGGCTTGGGGGCTGTTCCGATGGCAACAATATTCTGAACCCCTTTGAGTCGCCAAACAGAGTCGGGATCTTCATGGCTGGCATGCAACCTGGGAAAAACTCTATGTATGCGGCAGCAATGACTTCCGGGTCAGCAGCGGTGATGGCAGCCGGGGCAGGAGGCCATGCGCGCCCGCCGACTCAGGTCCTGATGGCTTTAATGGATAAGATGACAGCTCTATTAACCGCCGTGGTCAATCAGGCGGATCAAGCTCAACATTATGTGGAAGTGGCACAGTTACGTGAGGAGGTAGCACAAGCCAAGGAAAACCTGGCGGTAGAGGACGTCAGGATGGCCATGGAGTGCGCGGCTTTGGATGCTCGAGCCCAGCTGATTCAATCAGAGGCTTTCCAGCTTATGATGGATCAGAAAGCATCAAATGAGATCATTAGGAGAATGAACCAGAAGGCTCAGTCCCGTCTGCCTATGGTTTATGAGCCTAGAAACCTCTTCCGTACGCCTGGGGCAGGGACCAGTAACCCGCTGGAGGTGAACCGGGTAGCGACGCCCGGGGCTGGGACTTCGGTTCAGCCACATGTGACGGAACCCCCTCATTTGAATACTACTCCGCCACACCATGTACCGACACCGCCGAGTCATTATTCTAACCCTTTGGAGAACATGATCGTTGCGGCGGCACGATTGGCAGCTCTCCCGGTGGACGGCGACTCCCCGACAGCGGTTGAAACATGAAGGGTCAGACAACTTCTTCAGACAGATCTGGCACAGCAGGAGGCATATTCTTATAGTCGAGATAGGATTCATTCGACCCCTTGCCCAAGCCAGAGCCGGAGCTATAGCAGACACATGGATCTCACCGGCCATTTCAAGCAACGCTCAGCGCCGAGACCAGGCGCGTGGGCATGACCCGACGCGTGATGGAGTTCCTAATTTGGTTGATCAAGACATGATACGTCAAGAAGCCGAGCGGGCGGCTTAGGAGGCGGCTCGGCGGGCGGCTTACCAGCCCTTCCCGGCTTATTCGACAACTTCAATTGAGGCACGCGTGACATCTAGGACTACGGGTGTACCATGTTTGGTGTCGGCTCTGCGCAATGAGCGTTTGCCTGAGGATTTCAAAGGACCTCGTAAGGTGCCTAATTACACGGCCGACTTACCCCCTCAGTCGTGGATTGAAAGCTATGAGATGGCCATGGAGCTGTTGGAAGTCAGTGATGCTGCAATGGCCAAGTACTTCACCATGAAGATGGATGGAACAGCCCGTACTTGGTTGAAGGGGCTGCCACCTAATTCCATCGGTTCATGGGCAGAGTTAATGGCCCAGTTTATTCAAAACTTTAAATACCCCTGCAAGTAGCCCATGTCGATTGTGGACTTGACTAATTGCAAGCAAGAGGATGGTGAATCCACGACCAATTGGGTGCGCCGGGTCAAAGCAGTTATACAGTCATCAGATAGGATGGACGCGGGCTCTAGTCAAATATGCCGATTCTGATAGTACCAAGGATCCCGAGTCTGACGATGAGAAGACAGGGAAGGGAAAGAAGAACGTCAACGCTAAGGGCCCTCAGCATAACCGACGAATCAAGGGGGAAATAATAAACATAAAGCTGATGGTAGCTCGGAGTTTGTGGCTAACACCAATGCGCAGGGAAACAATCAACAACTTAAGGGGAGGCCGCCTCCTCAGTCCGGCAGGTCAGGTCCCACTCTTGAGCAGTTGCTAAATGAGCCCTATCCAAGGCATGGCACTCAGCAGAAACCGGCCACTCACCTCCTGTGGAAGGATTATACGATCATGAAGGCTTTCAAAAACTCTAACATGTTTGACAACAATCATGGGCTGGGCAGCGGCTCAGGCGGCGGCAGTTTTCATGGCCCGGGTTATGGAGGTGGCGGCTCCAATTCCAACTTTCAAGGCCCTCAAGGTAATAAGAGTGGTTACAATCAGCAATCTGGCCAGGGAGGTCAGCAGCAGCTGCAATCTGGATATTAGAGTAATCCAAAGCAGCTGAATAGTGGGAAGTACCATGTGTTTAGCACCAGTTTATGCAAATGGGACGAGAAGCTTCATAAGAGGGTTGTGAACGCTGTTTAGCCGGCAGTTCCTGGTTACTTGCGATGGTCTCAGCAACCTATTCTGTGGAGTAGAAAGGATCACCCTCCCCGGTTTGACAATCCAGGTCACTTGGCTTTGGTTGTGGTGCCTCAAGTTGGTGGATATAAATTCACTAAGGTACTCATGGATGGAGGCAGTAGCATCAACATCCTCTATTATGAGACTTTTCATCGTATGCGGTTAACTGATAAAAATCGTAAGACATCCAACACTGTTTTCCATGGGGTGGTGCCTGGTAAGTCAGCGTACCCAGTGGGCAAGATTGAGCTGGAAGTGGCCTTTGGAGATGAGCATGATTCCAGGTGTGATAAGTTAACTTTTGAAGTGGTCAAAATCAAAAGCCCGTATCACGCTCTGTTTGGACGGCCGGTGTAACACCCCGGATTCGATGCGCCAGGTGTCTGCCAGTTATTTGCCGTCATTGCCATGTCATTTGGTTGCGTGTTGCATATTTTCATGTCATCATGCGCATCTCATTTTGCATTTGTGTTTGTTTCTTGCATCCGAGAATTTTCCCCGTTGTCCGTTTTGCAATCCGGCTCTCCTATGTCACCTGGCGTCCCCTTCTTGTCTCTCTTCGTGAGCGGGTGTTAAACTTTCTCGCAGGCCCGAGGTTTGCCAAGCGTCCTTGGTATAGCACCGGTAGACCACCTGTCAAGTTTCGTGCCATTTGGAGTCCGTTTGATACTCCAACGGTTAACCGCGTAGCCCGCAAACCCTCTTTTGTCTTGCAGCCCAACACCCTTCCAAAGTGGCCCAAAACCCATCTAACTCCCCTCCATGCTCTCGTTCGTTCGATCACGATCATGTGGGCGAAAACCGCTCCTCATTTGGACTCTCCTAGCTTCCTCTACCTATAAATATGTGCCTCCCCCCGAAATTCGCGGATGAAAATCCCCCGAAACCCTAAATCTCCTCCCTCTCCGCGCCGGACACGTCCGCCCCGGCCGGACATGTTCGCCGCCGCTCCTCGCAGCCACTGGCATCACGCCACGTGTCCCTCCGCCGCCTCCCTCCGCCGAGGCCCGCCGAGCCCATCTGGGGCCCGCGGGGCCCATCCCGCGCCACCGCCCGGCTCG
>NC_041387.1:222026984-222029694 GCF_002162155.2 Triticum dicoccoides | reverse complement strand
CCCCGCGCGGCCGCACCTGCCTCTCCGTCGTGCCGGCCGCCTCCCGCCGCCGACCGCGCCGGCCGCCCAACACCCTTGCCAAGGAGACAATCTATTTCTCGTTCTGTTCGACATTCTTCATCTCTTTTTGTTCTCCGGTGGATTCAATTCAAGTTTTTTGGGTTGATCATATTCTTTTCCGTAGCTCAACTGTTCTCCTTGCTCGTTTGCCTCTCGCCTTTCAATTATTCCGGAGTGCTCTAGACATCTCTGGAGATTTGTCTGTGTTCTAATTAATTCGAGGTTGTCACCTCATTCAAATATTTCAGTTGTTCCGGTGCATCATTTATCTCTTCAACAATCCTTTCCAACGGTGTTATCTCTTTAGTGGGCCCTAACCCATAGGTCTTTTCCCAGGATCTTACCTAACTCTTCTAATTCCGCCGGAGTTATTCTCAATTCTTTTCAAGTGTGACGTAAGAATGAATTTCATCAGTCAGATGCCATCTCCAAGATCTCTTTCAAATTCTTTTCATCTCGGGTTCTACCTTTCCTCTTTTTCATTATTCCGGAGTTTCTCAACAATTTCGATGGTGTTTCTCGTCGTCTTTATCAGCTTTGAAGACCAAAGAAGAGTTTTCCTCTAAATCTTGCCCGTTATCCCGAAGATTCATGGTTCTAGCTTCATATTATCCTCTCAAATTATTCTATTTGTCAGATATTCCTTTCTCAACCATCCGGAGTTTGTCAGGAGTTGTTTTCCCATTTCTTTTCACCGGAAACCATCGTTCCAGAAGAATTCTTCGTCCTCACATTTCAGCGACCGTTATCCAATTATCCCGGTGCTTCGTTCAAGTGTTCTTTAATCAGCTTATGATCTCTTTGTTCTTTTGCATCTAAATCCCCTCGAGTATATTTGTTCTTTTAAGTCTTCCTGGTGATTAAGTCTCTTTCATCAGTCATTTTTGAATTCTTACGGTGGTTCTTTCCAAATCCTACCGGTGGTTCATGAAGACCTTCTCAAGTTTGCGATATGTCACTTCTCAATCCTTTTCAGGAAGAATAAGTAGTATGCAAAAATCCAATGTTTATCATTAGTTTAATTTGATGAAGGATAAGCATAAAATAAATCTTATTCTTATTTCATCCAAGTGAGTAATCTCTTCCTTCGGAGTTTGTTCTTGGTGAATAAATTCTAGTTCCAAGTGTTTTCATCTTTTCTTTTCCGGAGTTCAATTTCCTCGGCCATTTCGTCGGAACCCCATCTAAATCATCACAATGCTCATCTTATTCTTTCATCCTTCAATTTTATCTCATCATCCTTTTGTCACCGGAGTTCTTCATGGTGGTTCTTCATGATTTAATCTTTTCTTCAAGAGTTCATCAAGATTTTTTTGGTGGAGTTAAAGTATCTTTTCTTCTCATCTCGAAGTGCAATTATTTCTCTGTATTCTTTTGAAGTGGAGTTTTGCATTTCTTCGTTCTTCTCAACTATCCAAAAGTTTCCATCTGTGGTCGGCGATCAGCTCATAATTTTTGAGATGTTGTCCATAAGTCCATGACAAGCTTATTCTTTTTGTTGTTGAATTTTCTCAACAACTCCATTCAATCTTTCCTTCTAAAGATGCTTTCAATTTCAATTGTGGCACAAGTTGTCATTTTCTTCTCCGTTCTTTTCATTCAACTCTTTCAATTCTTTCCGGAGATTTTGTGTCATCTATTCATCAAGTGTCATTCCATCGTGTGAAGTTCATGTTCTTTTCTTTCCATTTTCAGTCGGAGTGTTGCCTAAATTGTTTCAGTCTTATTCGTTTCTTATCTCGTTCTAACCGGAGTGGTTTCATAGTCTATCTGATTCCGTGAGCTTTCGATTCTCGTCATTCTCACCGTTCCTCTCTTTTTCTCGAGTGCTCTCGATTCTTTGCTTCTTCTCTTGAGTTCTTGTTTCACCTCATCCCTTTTCCCTTCCGTCTCGGTCCTAAGATCTCGGGACGAGATCTCTTGTTAGTGGAGGAGTGCTGTAACGCCCCGGATTCGATGCGCCAGGTGTCTGCCAGTTATCTGCCGTTGTTGCCATGTCATTTGCTTGCGTGTTGCATATTGTCATGTCATCATGCGCATCTCATTTTGCATACGTGTTCGTTTCTTGCATCCGAGCATTTTCCCCGTTGTCCGTTTTGCAATCCGGCTCTCCTATGTCACCCGGCGTCCCCTTCTTGTCTCTCTTCGTGAGCGGGTGTTAAACTTTCTCGGAATGGCCCGAGGTTTGCCAAGCGGCCTTGGTATAGCATCGGTAGACCGCCTGTCAAGTTTCATGCCATTTGGAGTCCGTTTGATACTCCAACGGTTAACCGCGTAGCCCGCAAACCCTCCTTTGTCTTGCAGCCCAACACCCTTCCAAAGTGGCCCAAAACCCATCTAACTCCCCTCCATGCTCTCGGTCGTTCGATCACGATCGTGTGGGCGAAAACCGCTCCTCATTTGGACTCTCTTAGCTCCCTCTACCTATAAATATGTGCCTCCCCCCGAAATTCGCGGATGAAAATCCCCCGAAACCCTAAATCTCCTCCCTCTCCGCACCGGACACGTCCGCCCCGTCCGGACATGTCCGCCGCCGCTCCCCGCAGCCACTGGCATCACGCCACGTGTCCCTCCGCCGAGGCCCGGCGAGCCCGTCTGGGGCCCGCAGGGCCCATCCCGCGCCGCCGCCCGGCCCACGCGTCGCGCTGCC
>NC_041387.1:221996668-222026560 GCF_002162155.2 Triticum dicoccoides | reverse complement strand
TTGTCACATCCCTAGTTCTGGCCTGTCCTATGCTTGCTTCCATCTGTGCATCATGTTTAAATTTTTGAAACTTGAACTGAGGAATTCAGAAGCCTCAAAACCCTAAATAAAAGAAGGGCAAAAACCCTAAAATCTCATTCATTGTTCCAAAATGCTCTTCTTAGATGTTTAATATTTTTGGCAAGGGTTTTGATCCAAACCAAAAATAATGAACATTTTAAAAGGATTTATTTTTGGGGCTTTGAATTTAAATCATTAGCTATTTGAATTTGAATTATATTCATATAACTAGAATATAATTTCAAATACCCCTGAAATATTTTATGAGCTTTTGGAAAAGTCCATCTAGCCAAATAAAAATATTCACAGGAGTTTTGGCATTGTTTGAGTTATTTTAAATTCAAAACAGTGGCAAAAGAATTAAATAAAGAAAACAGAACAGAAATATAAAAAAAGGAGAGAAGCCCAGCAACTTACCTGGCGCTTACCTGTCCAGCCCAGCCGGCCCAGCTCCCCCAGCGGCCCAGCCGACCGCCGCTTTCCCCCCTGTCGTCTTCCTCCCCTCGCACCGAAGCAGCTCGGTGGCGAGCGCCGACGCCGCCCCGGCCACCTCCTGCTTCCCTGGCCCTCCTAGCAACGCCACGACGACGCCCCGTGTCCCCTCGCTCTTCTCCCTCACCCGCTGCATCCCCTCTCCCTCCTCTGTCTCTCTCCCTCGCTCATCCCCGGACGCACCCGAGACCGCCGACGAGCACCACCGAAGCCACCAGCATCCCCACGCCCAGCCAGTTAGGCCACGAGCTCCGCCTTGGGTCCGGGAAGCTCTACCACGACGCACGCGACGCCGGGTGACCTGAAGCCACGCCATCACCGCCATCTTCATCGCCACGGCCGGCGATCGCCGCCGTTCGATTCGCAGCACCAAAGACGCCCCCGAGCTCGCTGACCACCTCATTGTTCTCCCTGTGAGCTCCGGCTGCCTCCTCTTTGCTCGCTCCCTCTGTTCCCGTCCCCTAGCTCCATCTTCCACCACGGCCGAAGCTCGCCGCCGCCGTGCCTCGTCGCCGTCGTGGCCAGAGCCACTGTGGCTCGAAGCCGGGCACACCACCGTGCTCCACACCTCACCAGGAGCACGTAGCACGCACCAACGCCTGCCCTAGCGCCCTGCATCGCCTAACCCGCCGTTGGCCGAACTCCGGCCGCCGCTCACGAGCTCGCCGTCGTCGGTACCGGCCACCACAGGCACGGCCACCACCACCATTCGATGCACACCAGCAAGGGCTCTCCAACGAGCCCAAGCAGAGCCTCGCTCGTGCCCTGTAGCGCGTTTCCGGCTCGCGCCGCCGTCTCGGGCCTCGTCGGCGTCATGTCGCCGGTGGGTTTGACCCCACTGACCCAGGATTTGACCCTAGTTGACTTCCCCAGGCTCACTGACAGGTGGGCCCGGCCCCTGCTAACTTTTGGTTAATTAATAACTAATTCTAGTTAAGCCACTGACTCACTAACATGCGGGCCCCGCCCGGCTAACCAAGTTAGTTAGGGTTAATCTTAATTAGGTTAGTTAGTCCAGACACTGACACGCAGGGCCCACAGGTCAGGTTTGACCTGGGGTGCCCAGTTGACCTGCTGACATCAGCATGACCTAGTGCTGACGCAATAAATCATTTTCTGGATTATTTTTATTCAGAAAATTGTATAAACTTCTAAAATTCATAGAAATTCAACCGTAGCTCCAAATTAAATAAATTATATATGAAAAATTATCAGAAAAATTCAAGGAATCCATCTGTACCATTTTCATGCATGTTTGAACAATGTTTGTCCTCTGTTTTGGACAAAACAAATTAAGGGCATTTAAATAATCATATATGGAGTTTGAATTTGAATCTTGTATTCAAACCAACTTCATTTAAATCATAGCTAGTTGCATTAGCTCAAATCACATCATATTGCCATGTCACATTCATGCATCATATTGTCGCATTGCATTGATTGTGTTCTTCCTTGTTTGCCGGTAATTGTCCCCTCTCGATAGACGTGTACCGGCGATGTGATCGATGACACCGATGAAGAGCTATATTATCTTCAGAAGTGCCAGGCAAGCAAAACCCCCTTGTTCATTCCGATAAAATCCCACTCTCTCGCTCCTGCTCTCTTTTACTGCATTAGGACAACAACGACATATTTGTTACTTGCTGCGGTAGCTGAACCCCTTTATCCTTTGCATGACCTGTCATTGTCACAGTAAATAGATGAAACCCACTAGCATGAGCAGGAGTTGTTTGAGCCCTAATGTGCCTACTCATTCATGCTTGTTTGTCATGCCTGCTACTGCTTAGAGTTGAGTCAGGTCTGATTCATCGGGGATGAATCAGAGGCGTGTGAACATGTCCTACTGTGTGTGAGCTAAGTGTGTGAACACGATTTGGTAAAGGTAGCGGTGAGAGGCCATGTAGGAGTACATGGTGGGTTGTCTCATTGCAGCCGTCTTCAGGAACTGAGTTCTGTGTTTGTGATCCATGACCAGTTACTACCACACATTGGGTTCCCGTAACTCGACCCCTCTCGACTTATTAATCAACATGATCTCTGTCCAGGAGTTGCAACTAGTTTCTGGTGTTTGTAGGTAGTGTTAGTAGTCTACCAAGTGGCACCCGGTACAGGTGGGCTTGGGACAGACTAGGCACTGTGGCACGGTGTACCAAGCGTACATCCACCCGTCGAGGTGGGGTTGGGAACCCTGCACACATCGTTTGGGGCCGTGAGCGACACCCCGGCCGGATCTCCTTGCGGATGGAACCCGAATAGGCGATAAACCTAGACTAGAGACTTGTTCGGTTAGTTAGGTCGTGGCCGACTCCCTCGCCCGGCTTCCGCTTGAAGGTTGCCGAGGTACATGACGTGTACATGGCGATAAGTGGCGAAAGCATGTGTGAAGAAGTACACCCCTGCAGGGTTATCATTATCTATTCGAATAGCCGGATTCCTCGGATATGGAAACTTGGACCCCTTGCATAGTTCATAGACAACTGAAAGTGGATACTCTAAAATACGCAAGATAAGCGTGAGTGCTATGGATGGCGTTCTCGTAGGGAGACGGGAGCGAATCCATAGTGGTGTATTGGTTGGTGAATATGTGGACTCGTGTGCGCCACCTCAAAAGAGTTACTTGCAGTCGTAGTTCAGGATAGCCACCGAATCAAAGCTGGCTTGCTGCAGTCAAACTCCACCATCCCCTTGTCGATAATGATGCATATGTAGTTAGATCTGATGTAAGTCTTGCTGGGTACATTTGTACTCACGTTGCTTAATGTATGTTTTTGCAGAGAGACTTCGGTCTCGCTAGTAGTACCGCATCGACTTCGACGTTTAGCTTGTTACCTCAGCTACGATCTTGTGCCCTCGGCAGGATCTGGTAGATAGTCAGGCTTCTTAGCCTTTTCATTTATAGATGTCTGTACTCAGACATGATAGCTTCCGCTTGTGCTTTGACTTGTATGCTCTGAGTGTTGGGTCATGAGACCCATGATTGTAATATCTCGCTCCTCGGAGCCTATTGAATATAAATACTTGAGTTGTAGAGTCATGTTGTGATGCCATGTTGTGTTTGCACATATCGAGCATATTGTGTGTATGTTATTGAAATGGTTGGTATGTGTGGGATCTGACTATCTAGTTGTTTATCCTTAGTAGCCTCTCTTACCGGGAAATGTCTCCTAGTGTTGCCACTGAGCCATGGTAGCTTGCCACTGCTTCGGAACACTTAGGCTGGCCGGCATGTGTCCTTCTTCGTTCCTGTGTCTGTCCCTTCGGGGAAATGTCACGCGATGAATACCGGAGTCCTGTTAGCCCGCTACAGCCCAGTTCACCGGAGTCCTGCTAGCCCAGTGCTACAGCCTGGATTCACTCGCTGGTGACCGACATGTTCGATGTTGGGTCATGGATGCCTGTCCCTGTAAGTTTGTGCCACTTTGGGTTTACGACTAGCCATGTCAGCCCGGGCTCCTTATCATATGGATGCTAGCGACACCATCATATACGTGTGCCAAAAGACGCAAACGGTCCCGGGCAAAGGTAAGGCGACACCCGTGGGAATACCGTGCGTGAGGCCGCAAAGTGATATGAGGTGTTACATGCTAGATCGATGTGGCATTGAGTCGGGGTCCTGACAGCGTTGGTATCAGAGCTTGACTGCATGTAGGTTTACCAAGCCAAACTGGTCGAAGTTGAGTCTAGAAATTCTTTAGTTATATAAGGGAATTGATTGTGGGATGGAACGTAAGGCTCTTTTACTCCTTATACCTTATGCCCTTCTGATCTGAGTCATCTTATCTTTCCTACGGGGATTAAGAACTAGGCTATCTCTTCTTTCTATCAGGATCACGTGTTACTAATCAGTAGACTTATAAGATTGTTGGATTTAAGTCTCAGTTCAGTTCCTACTACTTCCGTATGTTAATTGTTGATCTCGGAACCTTGATATTGTGCTTCTGAGTGGTTATGCCACCATTTTGTAGTATGTCTCAAATCTTTTCTGAGCATTTACAGCCGTTATGCTGTCCGAGTCATCCCAGGTTTCTAAATAGTCTGATGCATTTGCAAAATCCTTTCCCTCTGGTTTGAATGTTCCTTTATGCCAGCTCAATCACACTAATTGTTGAGCTGAGGTATTCTATTGCCTTGACATTTATGTTGGAATTATTATTATGACCCTAGGTGTCTCAGGGGATCATCTAGTGGTCTAGCCATGATTTGTGTCCTAGCGTGATGATTCTGGCCTTTATTCTTGAAAGCATTCCGTGATGCTACTTAGTAGTAGGTATTCTACTCCTGGGTTTTGAACCCGAGATTCACTCTACTTACCTCATGTTGATAGTGTTTGCTAGTTCCTTTAGGATATTAGTAACCTTTGCGATAGTTCTCGAGGTTCGTGGTACATCCTTCTTCCAATTACCATGAACCATTCTTGGCAGGAGTTCTTCTGAACCAAAAGATGTCAACAAGAGTGCTCTCGATGAGTTCTCCATGCTATATTGTGACTCTGCCAGCTCAACCTTTCTGCATGGGTTATCCGGAAGAATTATGTTGAACTTGGTTCGACATACTAATCTATGCATCCACAACTCAGAAAGTTATATGTTCCTTTGAGTTGTCCCTCTTTAGTTGTCTACTGACCTTCGTCTATCAATTGATAGTCAAGAGTATGTGTGCGTTCGTTTATCGATGCCTATTACTCTTGTGGTCCGTCAAGCCATTCTATCGCGGAATGACTAGGAGAAACAAACTCCAGTACCTCTTCCATATCCAGGATTGGGTCAAAGAAGTTGTGCTCCGCAGAACAAATTGCTAATCCAGCTTTTGCTCTGTTCTACCTTGGAGTATTACCATCTTTTATATCGGGATTGTTATAGGAATTGCACACCATCCTATGAACTCTTGGTATAGTGATACTTCTCGCCATCATTACTCATTCCTCGGTTCCGTGTGGTTATAACCGGAATGTCGACAAGTGAATCGTGATGTGTGAAATCAATAATCCTAGCAACCTTGTTGCTTGGTAGTTAAATGGACAATAACCTCATTCTTAACGTGTTTGTTCTTGAATCATCATTCTAAGATTGATCGTGCTACCTTGTCCATCTTCCTGGTGCACATTTCGATTGATGAGTTAGGATTTTGTCAAGTCCTCGCTCATTTGATCATATCGTCTTGCCCTGAAAGGCAAGATTGTTCTCGAGCTTAGTAACATACCGGTGGTTCATGACTTTCCAAATATCTTCTTGGAAGCGTTAGCGGGTTATTTCCTGACTGTTATGTTGGGCTCGTGATCAAGTTGGTTTCTTGTGAACCACCATTTCTCCAAGAATCTGTGTTGGATATCCCGGAGCTAGTTGGTTAAGCTAGACAACAACTTGGAGAGTTGGAAGATAAAAGCTTGCCTGACTTAGTTCGTTCCAAAGGGATATTCTGGTGTAGTGTGTGTTGAAGAACGATGACATCTTCATCGATTGGTCCCTATGATCAGTTGCTGGACCTATTGTCTTATCAATCCTTTGATTTGAGTGTGGGCTATCGTCAAATCAAATCAGTACCAACGATGCTCGTAATGTTGTCTTACTCGTGGTTGATCCCTCGAGCATACACCCTTACATCTTTGGTCTGACCAATGCTATCACTTGTTCACTTAACTATGGAATTCCTTTTAAAAGGAACCCAGATGAATTGTTGTTGAGCCCATTGACAACATCCTTATCTCCTCCATGGTCTTGTTGGACAACAAGTTAGTGTTGGAAACTGTTGAAGCATTTTCTTCATGCTACCTCATGAAGTATTTGTTTGATGAAAGGAGTGACTTCCTCTTATACACGTGCATTTGGTGAAAGTTGCCGACGTGAATTTGAGAAAGTTAGTTTTGCTTCCTCTGGAATCATCCCAAGTCAGTCATGCATATGTGCGAAGTATTCTATGGTTTGGAGACTTGCAACCTTCATTCCATATGTGTTCCGAGCACACCAAGCCACTGATTGATTTGTTCAAGGAGAAGAAGTTCCTTCTTAAGAGCATGCCTTCTGCAAGGATTTTGATATCCTCGTTGATGGTTCCCCACCTGAACTCGGTAGTGTTTTATTATAAGACTACCATGTGGTCATGTTTGTCTGGGACAGCGTGTTCGCATGTTTGTAGAAGAACCAGCTCATGTTTTGGAGCTTACTATCGTAGTTCATTCCCCGAGAATCTCGCAACGTCATCTCGTCGATTTATGTTGCAAACTTTCATTTTTCTTCCTAGACTCGATGAGTCTGGAATATTCTGACACCAGCCAGGTCTGAATCTCAGGCAGATATGATGGTTGGAACATTTCCCAAGAACTATAATATTGGTCCCTCGATAACCGTTTAAGTGGATATCATGGCCAACACACCCAGCCGGAAGACCTATTATTGTAGTATCTTGATTGAAGAAATTGGCCACATCCCCATAAGGATTTCGTAGGATTTACCTCCGTAACTATTCCTTATGGATTCTATTGCTCCCGAAGTCCGACCTTTTACTTGATGTTCTAGTTATCAAACCATATCTATGAATGGGATACACTAGCACATCAAGGAGAACATTAGAAGCGGAGTGCTAAATGTCTCTCGGTCGATTATCCAGATTTTATTTCCTTGGCCCCGCCAAGCGTGAAATCTGAGAAAGTGTTATCTTCCTTTGCATCTGCATCATCCATCATCATTCATCATGGTAGCAAGTTGTGTTGCCAGGATCCTTGACACGGATGTTGGTAAAACCTTGATGATTGTGGAAATGCTCAAGTTCTTGAGAGCACGCACAAGCGTTAGGTGTTACCATCGGCATTAACTAGGGTTGCTCTCAACTTCCTCGGTTATGCTATAACTTCTCAAACAGTGAATTCACTCTCTATTGTTGGGTTCTTCCCCCAGTTACCAGAATCACTCCCAGCATTTGCATTTCGTTCCCAGCTTGCACCGCCAATGTGCCATTCTACCATGGGTCTCTTCCATTTCCGGTAGTAAGCAAATTCATCCATTACGTTGTCTTCAACAAGGTAATCCACATCATCCAAGTCATAGTATGCCATTCTACCGAACCCCTCCAAACGATCGCTCGAGACTTTCCTTAGGCTGGTATAAAGAGTTTCAATGATCTCTGAATCAAAGGTAATTCTTTTTGCCACTTAAGGGGATATTTCCACAAGTCACCTTCCCTAAGGCGCCCCGTTATGGTATTGTGGCAACTCAACTCCTCGCTACGTTAACAATCGTTTACCACCTTCTTAAGTGTGGAATTATTGTCTACCTAGTGAACCTTCGTCATCTGCTTCACTCCATTCCCATGGATGTATGTTTAGTGTCTCATCTCGAGAGAGGTTGCTATGTCTCATTCCGTGAGTTAATCCTGAGTTGTTCGATCTTCGAGAAGATCGACCCTTCTAGAGTCTCCTTCTTCTCTCCATGTCATGTTGGCATGATTTCTCAGAGCAAGACTTCGAGACAATGATGGTGATCGAATCAACGTTCATTCAAAGTGCAACCTGGATCGTGAAGATTATACTAGTTTGCGTTTCCCCTTCATCTTACCCTACGCTTGAATCTCGAGACGAGATTCTTGTTTAGTGTGGGTGAGTTGTCACATCCCTAGTTCTGGCATGTCCTATGCTTGCTTCCATCTGTGCATCATGTTTAAATTTTTGAAACTTGAACTGAGGAATTCAGAAGCCTCAAAACCCTAAATAAAAGAAGGGCAAAAACCCTAAAATCTCATTCATTGTTCCAAAATGCTCTTCTTAGATGTCTAATATTATTGGCAAGGGTTTTGATCCAAACCAAAAATAATGAAAATTTTAAAAGGATTTATTTTTGGGACTTTGAATTTAAATCATTAGCTATTTGAATTTGAATTATATTCATATAACTAGAATATAATTTCAAATACCCCTGAAATATTTTATGAGCTTTTGGAAAAGTCCATCTAGCCAAATAAAAATATTCACAGGAGTTTTGGCATTGTTTGAGTTATTTTAAATTCAAAACAGTGGCAAAAGAATTAAATAAAGAAAACAAAACAGAAATATAAAAAAAGGAGAGAAGCCCAGCAACTTACCTGGCGCTTACCTGTCCAGCCCAGCCGGCCCAGCTCCCCCAGCGGCCCAGCCCACCGCCGCTTTCCCCCCTGTCGTCTTCCTCCCCTCGCACCGAAGCAGCTCGGTGGCGAGCGCCGACGCTGCCCCGGCCACCTCCTGCTTCCCTGGCCCTCCTGGCAACGCCACGACGACGCCCCGTGTCCCCTCGCTCTTCTCCCTCACCCGCTGCATCCCCTCTCCCTCCTCTGTCACTCTCCCTCGCTCATCCCCGGACGCACCCGAGACCATCGACGAGCACCACCGGAGCCACCAGCATCCCCACGCCCAGCCAGTTAGGCCACGAGCTCCGCCTTGGGTCCGGGAAGCTCTACCACGACGCACGCGACGCCGGGTGCCCTGAAGCCACGCCATCACCGCCATCTTCATCGCCACGGCCGGCGATCGCCGCCGTTCGATTCGCAGCACCGAAGACGCCCCCGAGCTCGCTGACCACCTCATCGTTCTCCCTGTGAGCTCCTGCTGCCTCCTCTTTGCTCGCTCCCTCTGTTCCCGTCCCCTAGCTCCATCTTCCACCACGGCCGAAGCTCGCCGCCGCCGTGCCTCGTCGCCGTCGTGGCCAGAGCCACTGTGGCTCGAAGCCGGGCACACCACCGTGCTCCACACCTCACCAGGAGCACGTTGCACGGACCAACGCCTCCCCTAGCGCCCTGCATCGCCTAACCCGCCGTTGGCCGAACTCCGGCCGCCGCTCACGAGCTCGCCGTCGTTGGTACCGGCCACCACAGGCACGGCCACCACCACCATTCGATGCGCACCAGCAAGGGCTCTCCAACGAGCCCAAGCACAGCCTCGCCCGTGCCCTGTAGCGCGTTTCCGGCTCGCGCCGCCGTCTCGGGCCTCGCCGGCGTCATGTCGCCGGTGGGTTTGACCCCACTGACCCGGGATTTGACCCTGTTTGAGTTCCCCAGGCTCACTGACAGGTGGGCTCGGCCCCTGCTAACTTTTGGTTAATTAATAACTAATTCTAGTTAAGCCACTGACTCACTGACATGCGGGCCCCGCCCGGCTAACCAAGTTAGTTAGGGTTAATCTTAATTAGGTTAGTTAGTCCAGACACTGACACGCAGGGCCCATAGGTCAAGTTTGACCTGGGGCGCCCAGTTGACCTGCTGACATCAGCATGACCTAGTGCTGACGCAATAAATCATTTTCTGGATTATTTTTATTCAGAAAATTGTATAAACTTCTAAAATTCATAGAAATTCAACCGTAGCTCCAAATTAAATAAATTATATATGAAAAATTATCAGACAAATTCAAGGAATCCATCTGTACCATTTTCATGCATGTTTGAACAATGTTTGTCCTCTGTTTTGGACAAAACAAATTAAGGGCATTTAAATAATCATATATGGAGTTTGAATTTGAATCTTGTATTCAAACCAACTTCATTTAAATCATAGCTAGTTGCATTAGCTCAAATCACATCATATTGCCATGTCACATTCATGCATCATATTGTCGCATTGCATTGATTGTGTTCTTCCTTGTTTGCCGGTAATTGTCCCCTCTCGATAGACGTGTACCGGCGATGTGATCGATGACACCGATGAAGAGCTATATTATCTTCAGAAGTGCCAGGCAAGCAAAACCCCCTTGTTCATTCCGATAAAATCCCACTCTCTCGCTCCTGCTCTCTTTTACTGCATCAGGACAACAACGACATATTTGTTACTTGCTGCGGTAGCTGAACCCCTTTATCCTTTGCATGACCTGTCATTGTCACAGTAAATAGATGAAACCCACTAGCATGAGTAGGAGTTGTTTGAGCCCTGATGTGCCTACTCATTCATGCTTGTTTGTCATGCCTGCTACTGCTTAGAGTTGAGTCAGGTCTGATTCATCGGGGATGAATCAGAGGCGTGTGAACATGTCCTACTCTGTGTGAGCTAAGTGTGTGAACACGATTTGGTAAAGGTAGCGGTGAGAGGCCATGTAGGAGTACATGGTGGGTTGTCTCATTGCAGCCGTCTTGAGGAACTGAGTTCTGTGTTTTTGATCCATGACCAGTTACTACCACACATTGGGTTCCGGTAACTCGACCCCTCTCGACTTATTAATCAACATGATCTCTGTCCAGGAGTTGCAACTAGTTTCTGGTGTTTGTAGGTAGTGTTAGTAGTCTACCAAGTGGCACCCGGTACAGGTGGGCTTGGGACAGACTAGGCACAGTGGCACGGTGTACCAAGCGTACATCCACCCGTCGAGGTGGGCTTGGGAACCCTGCACACATCGTTTGGGGCCGTGAGCGACACCCCGGCCGGATCTCCTTGCGGATGGAACCCGAATAGGCGATAAACCTGGACTAGAGACTTGTTCGGTTAGTTAGGTCGTGGCCGACTCCCTCGCCCGGCTTCCGCTTGAAGGTTGCCGAGGTACATGACGTGTACAGGGCGATAAGTGGCGAAAGCATGTGTGAAGAAGTACACCCCTGCAGGGTTATCATTATCTATTCGAATAGCCGGATTCCTCGGATATGGAAACTTGGACCCCTTGCATAGTTCATAGACAAGTGAAAGTGGATACTCTAAAATACGCAAGATAAGCGTGAGTGCTATGGATGGCGTTCTCGTAGGGAGACGGGAGCGAATCCATAATGGTGTATTGGTTGGTGAATATGTGGACTCGTGTGCGCCACCTCAAAAGAGTTACTTGCAGTCGTAGTTCAGGATAGCCACCGAGTCAAAGCTGGCTTGCTGAAGTCAAACTCCACCATCCCCTTGTCGATAATGATGCATATGTAGTTAGATCTGATGTAAGTCTTGCTGGGTACATTTGTACTCACGTTGCTTAATTTATGTTTTTGCAGAGAGACTTCGGTCTCGCTAGTAGTACCGCGTGGACTTCGACGTTTAGCTTGTTACCTCAGCTACGATCTTGTGCCCTCGGCAGGATCTGGTAGATAGTCAGGCTTCTTAGCCTTTTCATTTATAGATGTCTGTACTCAGACATGATAGCTTCCGCTTGTGCTTTGACTTGTATGCTCTGAGTGTTGGGTCATGAGACCCATGATTGTAATATCTCGCTCCTCGGAGCCTATTGAATATAAATACTTGAGTTGTAGAGTCATGTTGTGATGCCATGTTGTGTTTGCACATATCGAGCATATTGTGTGTATGTTATTGAAATGCTTGGTATGTGTGGGATCTGACTATCTAGTTGTTTATCCTTAGTAGCCTCTCTTACCAGGAAATGTCTCCTAGTGTTTCCACTGAGCCATGGTAGCTTGCCACTGCTCCGGAACACTTAGGTTGGCCGGCATGTGTCCTTCTTTGTTCCTGTGTCTGTCCCTTCGGGGAAATGTCACGCTACAGCCCGCTACAGCCCAGTTCACCGGAGTCCTGTTAGCCCGCTACAGCCCGGTTCACCGGAGTCCTGCTAGCCCAGTGCTACAGCCTGGATTCACTCGCTGATGACCGACACGTTCGATGTTGGGTCATGGATGCCTGTCCCTGTAAGTTTGTGCCACTTTGGGTTTACGACTAGCCATGTTAGCCCGGGCACCTTATCATATGGATGCTAGCGACACCATCATATACGTGTGCCAAAAGACGCAAACGGTCCCGGGCAAAGGTAAGGCGACACCCGTGCGAATACCGTGCGTGAGGCCGCAAAGTGATATGAGGTGTTACATGCTAGATCGATGTGGCATTGAGTCGGGGTCTTGACACCCCTACTCCTCCGACCGAGCGCCGCCCTTGCGTCTCGGCCACGCCGCCCGGTCTCCGCTCCGGCGACGCCCCGCCGCCTCATCTCGTCGCCGGTCTCCTCCATCGTCGCCTCCGGCCGCCGCGCCGCTCGTCGGACCCGTTGCCGGTCGGATCCGGTGGATCGGGACGAGATCCACCGGTCCCTCCAACCAAACGCGCCTCCAACCCCCCCGGCTCCCTCCGTCCCGCACCGCGTCGCCCCGTTGACTTTTCGGAGGGTAAAATTCGTCCAAGTCCCGAATATTTTGACATTATCATGCCATGTTCAACGCATCATATCTCTGCATCCATTGCTCCGTTTTGTGTGTGTAATATGTCAAATTGTTCGTCTCAACGAGTACATCATTTCATTTCATTGCATCATGTTCATTTCAGCTCATCTTGATGCCTGAATCATCGTTGCAAGAGTGCATCGTGATGTTGTCTGTTGTCTGTTAACAGAACTTGCTCTTTTGTCATTTTAGCCGTGATTGATGTGTGCATCCTATGAGGTTGATGTCTTCATGTGTTTTGATCTATGCCATGCCGTCTTTACAGGGGTGTATGCCATGTATTTTTGTGATCAATGTGGTGACTAGCACAAGCATGCAAACTAGGCCTCGTGATGTTGCTGATTTTAGTCCCTGTTCTGCTGTTATTTTGATGCCATGTAAACATGATGCTACAGAGAGATCCATGCATATTTTGAGATACTTCAGTAAGGATGTTTTGAACATATGGTTATGATCTATCCATTCATGCCCCTGGTTGCAATTATGGAGTAGTCTAGCATGTCATTTGCTTGCTCTACTTTTTCTTCAAAATGTTTCCTGGCAGATTATTTACATGTTATTCAATTTTGCCAAGGTTGTTGTAGTTGATCCTTGCATGCTATGGACTTGTTCTTGCGTTGGATTGTTTCATAAACATGCCTTCTTACTAATGCTATGCTTGTCATTCAATGACTTGTGGTGAGTGAATTGAGCTTGTTAAGTAGGGTACTTGTTGTTACTGTTTTGCTAGGCTGAATCTGTTATTTCGTGATGCTATGTAAACCTGCTTCTACAAGTCATTCTATGCATATTCTGGAGATGTTAACTAAGGGTGTTTTGTTCTACATGTCATGCTCTATCCATCCATGCCCCTGCTTGCATTTATGGCTTGCTGTAGATTGTTGTTTCCTTGCTCCAAAGTTGCTAAATAATGTTGCTGTCAGCCTGTTAACATTAAGTTCAGTTGTTGCCATGATTGTTGTTAGTGATACATGCACCCTATGAACTTGCTCTTGCCATGCTTAGCTTCACAAATATGTCTTCTTACTGTTGGGTGCCTTTCCATGCCATGTATTGCTCTATGGTGAGTGGTACAAGCTCATCTACATGCCTACTTATCGTTGTTCCTGCCATGTTTGAATCTGTAATATAACTTGCCATGTTTACGTGGGTGCCATCATATTTTCTGATCCTTTTTGGCTCATGGTCACTAAAGGACATTTGATCTATGCATTTAGTAGATTCACTCCATGCCTTTGTTTGCCATGATAAGTTCCTGTAACATGTTGTTTGATAGCTCTAAATATTGCAACCTGATGTTATTTTCTGTAAAGTCTGAAACTGTTATTATTTGCAATCTTGTCATGTGTGTTTGAGCATGTTCTAGTGATTTCTGGAGATAGCTCACTGTTCATGTTTTGTTATGCTTTATCTGTACATCATGCCCATGCCTTTTGTTTTCTTATTGAGGTCCTGTAGCATGTTGTTTTGGTGCTTGCAATATGCCTAGTTGCTGTTTGGACAGCTTGTCCTTTAAACTTGTATAGTGAGTGTGTGTTGAACTGTTGCTCCGTTTTGAGTGTGCTCTATATGAAACTTGCTTAGATTTGCATGTAGATTCATATTATCATGTTGCATCCTTGTTTTGAGGTGCTTGCTTGATGTTTGTATGCATTTTGCATCAATGTCATGTTTAACTTGTTTTGCTCATATCTTCTAGGCCGTAGCTCCGAACTAAATGAACTTTATATGTAACTTGACTAGAATCTCGTGTAGATCATCTTTGTGCATCTTAACTTGCTGTTTAACAACTTGAACATAAGGTTTATTCAGATCTGGACCAATTTCGAAATTTGCATATGAGGACTTACCGGAATTGTTATATGTTGTTCCCGGCCTCATTTAAACTTCCCTTGATGTGTTGCTCTGGTTTGCATCATCTCTTGCCATGAGTAGCTTCATGTAGCCTTGTCATGCATCATGCTTGGTTGAGCATCATGTCTTGTTCTTGTGTGGTGTGTTTACCATGTTGTATGCTTCTTCTCGATAGTTCCCGTATCGTTGCGATCGTGAGGATTCGTTCGTCTACGCTTGGTTCGGCTTCATCCGTTCGTCTTCTTCATGGACTCGTTCTTCTTCCTTGCGGGATTTTAGGCAAGATGACTGCTACCCTGGATCTCACTACTATCATTGCTATGCTAGTTGCTTCGTTCTATCGCTTTGCTGCGCTACCTATCTTTTGCTCATCAAGCCTCCCATATTGCCATGAACCTCTAACCTTGACACCTTTCCTAGGCAAACCATTGTTTGGCTATGTTACCGCTTTTGCTCAGCCCCTCTTATAGCGTTGCTAGTTGCAGGTGAAGTTGAAGATCGCTCCATGGTGGACAGGATTTTGGTTGGGATATCACAATATCTCTTATATTATTAATGCATCTATATACTTGGTAAAGGGTGGAAGACTCGGCCTTATGCCTGGTGTTTTGTTCCACTCATGCCGCCCTAGTTTCCGTCATACCGGTGTTATGTTCCCGGATTTTGCATTCCTTATGCTGTTGGGTGATTTATGGGACCCCCTTGACAGTTCGCTTTGAATAAAACTCCTCCAGCAAGGCCCAACATTGGTTTTACCATTTGCCTCACCACCACCTACTTTTCCCTTGGGAGTCGCTCTCTCGAGGGTCATCTTTATTATAGCCCACCCAGGCCAGTGCTTGTCTAAGTGTTGGTCCGAACCAAAGCCACTTGCAGCGCCACCTCGGGGAAACTCGAGGTCTGGTTTTAGTTGTACGTAGTGTTCATCCGGTGTTGCCCTGAGAACGAGATATGTGCAGCTCCTATCGGGATTGTCGGTGCATCGGGCGGTCTTGCTGGTCTTGTTTTACCATTGTCGAAATGTCTTGTAAACCGGGATTCCGAGTCTAATTGGGTCTTCCTGGGAGAAGGTATATCCTTTGTTCATCGCGAGAGCTTATCATGGGCTAAGTTGGGACACCCCTGCAGGGTATAATCTTTTGAAAGCCGTGCCTGCGGTTATAGGCAGATGGGAATTTGTTAATGTCCGGTTGTAGATAACTTGACACCAGATCCGAATTAAAATGCATCAACCGCATGTGTAGCCGTGATGGTCTCTTCTCGGCGGAGTCCGGGAAGTGAACACGGTTTTGGGTTATGTGTGACATAAGTAGGAGTTCAGGATCACTTCTTGATCATTGCTAGTTTCACGACCGTTCCGCTTGCTCTCTTCTCGCTCTTATTTGCGTATGTTAGCCACCATATATGCTTAGTCGTTGTTGCAGCCTCACCACTTTACCCCTTCTTTCCCCTTTAAGCTTTCCTAGTCTTGATACCCATGGTAATGGGATTGCTGAGTCCTCGTGGCTCACAGATTACTACAACAACAGTTGCAGGCACAGGTTTCACGATGATCATGACGCGAGAGCGATGTTTGCTTGTCTTGGAGTTCTTCTTCTGCTTCTTCTTCGATCAGGGGATAGGTTCTAGGTCGGCAGCCTGGGCTAGCAGGGTGGATGTCGTTTGAGTTCCTGTTTGTGTTTCATCCGTAGTCGGATGATGCTCTTATGTATTGTGATGTTGTATTCGTGTGGCATTGTTTGCCTTATTTATGTATCCCCATGTATTATATAATGTTGATGTAATGATATCCACCTTGCAAAAGCGTTTCAATATGCGGGTCTATCCTTGGTGGAACCTTCGAGTTCCTTTTGGATAGGGTCGCATATTGGGCGTGACAGCCGGCTTATGGAAAGTTCATGGCACGGCCATGTTATGTTTATCTGCAGCTCAAGATGCCGGGTCATAAGGGAACCATCATAGTGCACGGGTGTTTGAAGATATCCCTGGAATGTGAGGAAGGCAATGCTGCTTACGCTGAGTCGATCTGTGCGACAGAGGAATTGAAGTTTTACAAGGACAATGTTGACCCGGCAGACATGACGTCTTTGAAAAAGCCAACCACAGAGCATGAGCCGGTGATGAAGTTTAAATTGGCCGACGACACCAAGCTGGTTGATTTTGTTCCTGACGACTCATCTAAGCAGTTCAGTATCAATGCTAACCTGGATCCCAAATAGGAAAGCGCGCTCGTCGAGTTCATCCGTGAGAACCAGGACATCTTTGCATGGAAACCTTCAAACATGCTGGGTGTACCGAGAGAACTCGCTGAGCACACTCTCAATATTGATCCAAAATTTAAACCGGTCAAGTAGTTTCTTCGGTGGTTCAACGAGGAGAGTCGTAAGGCCATTGGTGAAGAAGTGGCCCGGCTCTTAGCGGCCGAGTTCATTGTTGAAGTTTTTCATCCAGATTGGTTGGCTAACCCAGTGCTAGTGCTTAAGAAGAATGGCACCTGGCACATGTGTGTGGATTACACGGACTTAAATAAGGCTTGTCCGGCTGATCCTTTTGCTCTCCCTCGTATTGATCAAATCATTGATGCTACGGCGGGTTGCAGTGTTTGATCTTTTTGGATGCTTATTCTGGTTATCATCAGATCAAGTTGGCAGTTAAGGACAAGGAGAAGACGACTTTCATTACTCTCTGTGGAGCCTTCTGCTATGTGTCTATGCATTTTGTGCTGAAGAGTGCCCATGCGACTTATCAGCGATGTGTGCAGAACTGTCTTCACAGTCAGATTGGGCGCAATGTGCATGCTTATGTGGACGACATTGTGGTGAAGTTCAGATAGAAGGAGACCTTGATAGATGATTTGAAGGAAACCTTTGATTATCTCCGGGTCAGATGATGCTTAACCCGGCCAAGTGTGTTTTTGGTGTGCCAGCAGGCAAGCTTCTGGGTTTCCTGGATTCTAACAGGGGCATTGAGTCTAACCCAGAGAAGATCAAGGCCATCTCCTCTCAATCTAAATCGGCGTGTATCAATGATGTTCAGCGTTTGGTGGGTCGTATTGCTGCCTTAAGCCGGTTCATAAGCCGGTTAGGTGAAAAGGTTGTACCGCTGTATCCGATGATGAAGAAATCAGACGACTTTGTCTGGGGTGATGCTGCTAACAATGCATTTGAAGATTTGAAGAGGCAGCTAGCTGAGTCGTCGGTTCTTGCTGCTCCCATTGATAAGGAGCCATTATTATTATATGTGGCTGCTAACACATGGTTGTCAGTGTGGCCATTGTGGTGGAGCGCAAGGAGGCTGGCAAAGAATATCTGGTTCAACGGTCGGTTTACTACATCAGTGAGGTGCTTATTGAGTCCAAGCAGAGATATCCACATTGGCAGAAGCTTGTTTATGGGGTGTTCATGGCTGCTGGAAGCTTAAACAATATTTTCTGGGTCATCCCATCACTGTGGCCAGTTCTGCTCCTTTAGGAGATATCATTCAAGACAGAGAAGCCACAGGACGAGTCGCGACGTGGGCCATTGAGCTTGGGCCTCATTGTTTAAAGTATGTGCCACACACTGCTATCAAGTCTCAAGCACTGGTGGATTTCATCAACGATTGGACAGAGCTGCAGATGCCTGAAGAGAAGCCAGACAACACATATTGGACTATTCACTTTGATGGGTCCAGGCAATTGGAGGGCTTGGGGGCTGGAGTTGTTTTAGCTTCATCTTGAGGTGACAAATTTTGTTATGTGCTAAGGTTGATGTTTCCTTGTACTAACAATGCAGTTGAGTAGGAGGCCTTCCTCCATGGTCTTCGGATGGCCAAGGAGATGAACTTAAGCTGGGTGAGGTGCTTTGGCGACTCAGATTTGGTGGCTCAACAAGTCTCAGGCAAATGGGATTCCAAGGATCCCCCCTCATGGCGGCTTATCGCCGTGAAGTTGATGTTGTTGCTGGACACTTCAATGGTTATCAAGTGGAGCACACTGATCGCAGAAAAATAAGGCAGCTGATGCTTTAAGCCGGCTTGGATCTCAGCGTAAGCCAGTGCCACCTAACACTTTCTTGGATATTCTGCATAACCCTTCTGTCAAGTTGCCTACAGTGGAAGACTTGGTTGTTCCTGACCCGGAAGCACAATTGGTGGCGGCTCTTCATGTCATCCCAGATTGGACAGTGCCATATTTGTCTTACATGACCCAGGGCGAGTTGCCTCAGGATGAAACCTTGGCTAGGCAGATAACCCGATGGTCTAACCCAATGACAATTGCCAATGGCGAGTTGCATCATCGCAGTGTCACTCTGGCGTTTCAGCGTTGTGTCTCTCCTGAGGAAGGTCAAGAGATTCTTCAGGAGATTCATGAAGGAGATTGTGGCCATCATGCCGGTTCAATGTCCCTTGTGGCCAAAGTTTTTCTTCATGGATTTTATTGGCTGACGGCTCATGCTGATGCAGAGGATCTAGTCAGTAAGTGTGATGGTTGTCAGAAATTTTCACGGCGAGCTCACGTGCCAGCTCAAGAATTGAGGATGATTCCAATTACTTGACCATTTGCAGTGTGGGGACTTGACATGGTTGGGCCTTTTAAAAGTTCCAAGGATTAAAAGACCCACCTCTTGGTGGCGGTTGACATATTCACAAAGTGGGTTGAAGCAGAGCCGGTCAGTAAGTGTGATACGGCAACGGCGGTTCAATTCATGAAAAAGGTGATTTTCCGTTTTGGCTTTCCCCTCAGTATCATAAATGATAATAGCACTAACTTGTCCAAAGGTGCCATGGAGGAGTGTTGTCAACGTGAGCATATTCGGCTTGACGTTTCATCAGTAGCTCACCCCCAATCCAATGGTCAAGCCGAAAGAGCCAATCAGGAAATTTTGAAAGGCATCAAGCCCCGGATTCTAGTTCTCTTGCAACGGACACCGGGTAGTTGGGTGGAGGAGTTACCATCACTGTTATGGAGTATCAATACTACCCCAACAGATCTACGGGTTACACCCCTTTCTTCATGGTTTATGGAGCAGAGGCAGTTCTTCCTAGTGACATCCATCATGACTCGCCCCGATTAGCGGCTTACGTTGAAGCTGATAATGAGCAAGCGCGTCAGGATGCACTTGACCTGTTAGATGAAAAGCGTGACTTGGCAGCAGCCCGCTCGATGATTTACCAATAGGACCTGCGCCGTTATCACAGCCGTCGGGTTAACTCCAGAACCTTTCAAGAAGATGATTTGGTGCTCCGGCTCATCCAGGATCAAAATGATGCACACAAGTTATCCCCACCTTGGGAAGGGCCCTTTGTGGTCAGCAAGAACTTGAACAACGGGTCATACTACCTTATCGATGTTCGAGAGCATAAAGACTCACGTAAGTCGGAGGAGGAGACCCGCCGGCTGTGGAATATTGCTCATCTTCGGCCTTAGAACACTTGAGCCACCGGCTCTTATGATGTACATATTTTTGATGATGTATATATTATGATAAGTAATAAAGCAAGACCTCTGTCCTTTTCATCCTCACTGATCATGTGTCTTCGTCATCATAATTCCAAAGACCAATTGGGGACTGATCGTATTCGAATCTAGCTTAACTCCTTTGGCACAGCTTCCTGATCGTATCTGAATGATAGCTGATCAAAAAAACAATTGATCATCTGGGGGCTGGATCATATTCGAATCATAGCTTAACCCCTTTTGGTCCGACTTTGATCGTATTCGAATCAGAGTCGTTAAAAAAGTCTCAAGGTCATTTGGGGTTACCTGTTCAAACATAGGTCATATTTGAACCAAAGAGAACGTAGCTTCCGGTACCCTCTTGATCGGCGCAATGCCAAAACCACCAGGGGGCTTCCTAATTGTATTCGAATCCTAGCTTAACACCTTTCGGTCTGGCTTATTATTCATATTCGAATCAGAAGCATCGCTTGTTCTCTCTGTTTGGATTAAGTTTTTCTGAAAACAATCTTTCGGTTTGTCTTGAGACTTTTTTGTTCATATCTGAGGCACATATATATATTTATATGGGCTATTCTGTTACACGTAACAGAATATTATCCCGATACCCTTTTTGAACTGACGGATTCAGGTGGTTGTACTGATGTTTTCGAAGCGGTTGAACTGATGCTTTCAGTTGTGTTTAACAGATCGTCTTCTTTAGTTCAAAAACTTTTTGTAATTTTTTTGTCGGAACGGGGCGTGTAATATATCGTTGGAAAGCTCTTGACAACTATATTTCAAGTATATTGAACGTTTTTGCAAAATCAATATGGTTTAAGAGAAGTTTTGAAAAAACCGTTATTTTCAAAACCGAAAACATGAATCATATTTTGGACTCAATTTTCAAACAGTTTGTCGGAATTGAGCAAATAAGATGGCGTTGGAAAGCTGGTGAAAATCCGCATCTTCCATATATGTATTGTTTTTTTCTAGTTCTATATGATTTCAAAGTAATTTGAAAAATGGTGAAATTCTGGGCAATACGAATTTTCGCAATTTTTTGCAAACGGTTTGTCGGATTGACGCAAATGATACGACGTTGGAAAGCTACGGAAAATGCGCAACTTTTTCGTATTGAAATGGTTTTCTAATTCCTTACGCTTTAAAAACGAATTTGAATACGGTCAAATTTGATTTTGAACATGGTGTTTTTAAAAGTTTGTCAAAATGGGGCAAATAATATACCCTTGGATAGCTATCAAAAATGCGAAACTTAGTCATGTTGAACATTTTCTCATATTTGCAGCCGTTGAAGAGTAATTTGGATTACGGTGAGACCCTCATAGTGTTTTTCCTTCAAAAAAACAGAGTACTCGTATTGATATATTTGTGTTTTTGTACTGAGGTATTTTTTACAGTAGTTTTGAATGGTTCCAGAAAATGTACTTGAACGGATGTCTATATGATTTTGTACTGAGCGTGTTTCCACAAACTAGACTTTACTTTGTATTTATTTAAAAAGTTTTGAATACGGCAAGACACATCCTGTTATTTTCCCGTCTGATAAACAAAGTACTCGTACTGATATATGTATATGTTTGTACTGAGCTATTTTTCACAATCTAGAATGTTCAGGGGGTTGATCATTTGAACTTGTAGAAATGTAACTTTTAGGTTTAGTTTAAAATGTGTTTCGACGTGTCATCATCACCGAACTTGCATGGTTTATATACTTGAATTGGCTGAATTTTCTTCTCCAAGAAATGTTTTTGTGTTTTGTGATAGTAACCATTGATGCAACAATCCATACCGAATTTGATATGCCCTTTGAACTGATTATAAAATACATATTGAACTGTTGGACATATGGTAACGCATGAAAACAATTACATAATCATCCACGGGTTGTACATGTTGCAAAAAATTATCAGATGCTAAGCTACAGTCTGTACACTTCTTTTCTAAAATGTATTTAAAAAAGTCACACAATCTTCTATGGAACAGAGGAAAGATTTTTATTTGTAATACAACAAAAATGCTTGCTTAAACATATGTTGCACATCCTCGCAACTGGCAGCTAAGCATGCCGTTGTACTGTCAAGGCAAGTACTAGTCATTAGTCCAAAAAAATTGTACAAGTATATATTGCGACATTCTACTATTCCATATCAACAAGATATTGAATATAAGATTCCAAACGATTGTTAGGAGCATTAGAACTTAGATATACTAGTCATGGAGCTCCTTCAAATCGGTGTCACTGACGGGGTGTTAGAGGATGCTTGTGAGCCTGCAAATCTAGTGAGGGAACTAAAACCAGCAGTAGCAGAGTACTTTGTGAAACCAGGATTGCGTATACACGTTTTTTGGAATGGAGGAGTGAAGTCTTACTAGAAGTACTTCTCATGTAGTAATACATGGACTTGCTGTTAAATATACATGGACCTGTTGTTAAATACACATGGAACTGATCATTTTCTAACCTGAGAACTGCAGAAAATTAGCAAAAGTGAGCTACCAAATTCTATATAGAAGTGCAGAAATTAAGACATCAAAAGCTTAAACAAAGTAGCTTGAGTTTTTTTAACACATCAGCATTTGAACTTCTAGTTGTTCTTGTCCTTGGAACAAAGTACCTTCATTTTTAACCACCGCAATTTAACTGAAGAGTACTCCAAATGTGGTGGGTTTTTTAAAAAAAATATGAACTTTAAGGAAAAGAACGCCTGAACATTTGAGACGGTAGTGTGTGAACTTCTTGATGGAACATTTTATTCTAAATGTTTGTGCGATCAAAACTAGAAAAAGAGTGGGAAATAGGATGTGCACTTTCCTGTACAGCAAGTTTGAACTCCCGGTCAAATGATTTGTTTCAATAGCAGAAAAAAATTGGCTGAACCTCTTACATACAAAACTGAACCTAATTCAACCTTCACACATCGAGAAGTTTGAACTTCACTCAAAAATTTAAATAGTTCAACCAAATGCATACATCGACGACAGCCGGAGGCAGGCTACGACGATGACTGGTGGGTGCGGGTAGCGACTAGCGATGGATGGATCGACGGTGGCCTGCTGCCCTTTCCCTCGTCCGCTCTCTCTATTTCTCTAGAAGAATGAAGAAAAGGAAAGGGGAGAAATTGCCGGTGGACAGCGTTAGAAGGTTTGTATGTGTTACTGAATTTAGTTGTTCTTGTCAAGGACTAGTTCAGGCACAATAGCTTAGACTGTCCCCTCCGTTTATGTCCAGGCCTTCCTCTGCATTGCGCTTCTCATTGCTTTCACAAACATGACTTTACTTTGTATTCCTCACTGCTATTTGGTCGATTTTGAAGTTCCGGTTTTTCTGTCCTTGAACTTACCCAAATTGCTTCCTAGTAAAATGTGCACTCTCTTTTGGAAGCAGAGTGTATGATCATCCTTTTTTCTAACCCTCGTTTATTAACTTCATGTGGAAGTGCCACATTTTCTTTCGCATGTGAAACTTTTTTGCTGTGTGGGTTTTGAACTTATCTGTCTTTCTAGTTTGAACTCACCAGACAATTTTTTTTAACTGATGATAAAGCACATAGTGAACGTCTACACTTATTGTATGTGAACGTCTACACTTGTACAACCACGGGAGTATACTATGTGAACATTTATTATATAAACATTTATTCACAAAATACAAAGAAGTCCATAAAGAGTGAGTAGGGCGTTTCGGTGCCCAGGACCATCTGCACCTAGTTAGAAAAAAAATTCTCGAGTAATGCAATCTGTAGCAAATTTCCATGTTGAACTTTCCTAGTTCAGATCATCGAACTCTCCCAGCCGGCGATGCTTCTCTCAGGACGGAATCCAGTGGACGCTACACACGGAAAGCCCATAATGACAATGTTAGTACTTCCCAAGGTGTTGCATCTGTACTCACTATAGCGATGTGTTTGTATTACCCAAAAACATACACAAGAGCACAAAGTAAACATTTTTTAAAACTTGTGCTCACAAGAATAGTGACAACACCTAAAGAGCATGTTATTTTCCTTGGGTCCATTGACGGACTTCCTCAAATTCCATAGACAAACCGACTATGTTTTAATTTTTTTGAACTTACATGCTAGTAATAATTAAACAATCCCATACAATTTTTTCACTATTCGTGGCATCAAGCAAAATAGGCAGGAGAGAGCACTATAGAACTGATCATTGTTTTTGATTCGTACTGATCAATGTTTTTAATTCAAACAAAATTTTGTTTCTTGCACAAACATATAACTGTTATGTACACTTTCTTTAAGAAGTAGCAATCAAATCTTCATAGACAGAAAATTTGAATTTGCAGTTCGTGCTATGTGTACGGATTCCATGTTTCGGTCGTCCTCATTGTCTGCATCATGTACTTCATCCTCAACCTGTTGGTGTCCTTCGTGCTAGTGATCGGCGGCGTCATAGTGAGCTAGTGACAGCGTCCGTCCAAACCTCTCTCGTGTTGTAGTACAGAGAGAAACAAAATAGTGAGAGAAAAGAGCAGTAGAGAGAAACAAATTAGAGGTGAGCTACAAAAACATTAAATTATTCTAATAAATTCCTATGGTCAGTAATATCCATAGTGAAGCTTGGCTCTATATAGTACTGATCAATACTAATATTGTGTAAGTAGTAATGATCAATACTGCTACTTTTGTCTTACTAATAAGCACTCGTACTGATCTAGCTAACACAACGGATTTTTCATCTAGTGGACTTTTAACATTATACTGGAAAACGTGAGCTACAAAATAAACAACTAGATTAGAATAGAAGCATTGGCTTATATTAGAAACGATGAGTTACAAAATAAACAACCAGATGTGAATATGCAAGTCAGGTTTACTGTTTTTGAATTTGATGCATGTTGCACTATAGGACTGCTACGGGTTTGCAAGTTGGACTTGAGTACTTTTAAATTGTTTGCATAGTTTAGTGTCGAAATCCTCACCACAAAAGAACACATCTGCATTACTAATTGCATATAGCAAAACGGAACTTTCTGCGTCTACTGTTGTTTTTACAGAGTGGACTTATGTTTTCTTATGTACTTGAACTGTTAAGTTTTTGAAAATTACCACTATCACACTTGTTATACTTGAAAACTCTAGCCAGACTAGGTACCCCCCAAATCCCACACTACAAGGCATGTTATATGTATTTTTCATGAACTAATGATTGTTCACGTACTGAACTGAGAGCACCTAGTTTGTGTTTCAGGAATTAAAATACACATCCTGAGCACCCGTTTCAGCAAATGTTTGTGCTATAATTCAACAATAAAGAATATAGATAAGCAAACACCTATTTTTATGGAGAATGTACCATTTTTGACGACCTTCATGTGACCAGCGGTGCCGGAGGTGATCTCGCGTCTCCTGGTGCTGCAGGTCGATGAGGAATAGGCGTGACAGTGAAAACAAAACCAGTGAACAGAGTGGGAGTAAGTGATGGTAGAGCAGCAGATGGAGACCCACAACTCATGCACCCGCGTCCACCACCGACCGCCGCCAGCCCAGCCGAACTCCATGAGGTCCACTTGCGCCACATCGCCATCATCGTACTCCATCAGGATCTCCTTGTACATTGTGTTCCACACCTCAACGTGGAAGCCCACCTTCAGCCAGGAACTTTCTTGGGAACCAACAGCTCGATCGTAGACCACACTCGTCCTTGTGGGACTGCCACAAGCGTCGAGGTCGAACTGTTGCACAAAAAAATCAGGAACTCATGGGATGCAGGGTCGAAGTGTTGCACAAAAATATATTGTTTCTCTTTTTGCTCAGACATTCCCACAAATGTACCAAGTACACAGGTTGATCTGATATCGTGCACGGCACAAACTTGCTCGAGGGTAGGTTGGGAGCTACGAGTGGAGCAGCACATGGAGGTGAACTTCGACTCAGAGGCTACATAAAAAGAGGAAGTGGAAAGGACAGACCTCACCAGTGCGTCATTGAACGGCATCTATGTCACTGGTGAACAGACTGTGGTGTCGGCGGTGAACGGCTTGGGCGCCGCGGTGGCGCGAGGGTGGCCACGATGAGGGTGGTTCTTTTTCAAACTGGTTGTGGTTTGTTTTTCGAACTTATCTAGTTTTAAGATATGAACTTCCTAGCACAATTCTTTTTCGTCCATACAAGTTAACTAACCAAAATGACTGCAATACAGGGAGGAACGAAATTGAATACCAAGAGAAGTACATGCTCATGGAGCTCCTCAAATCGGTGGCACTGGCGGGGTGTTAGAGGATGGTCGTGAGCCTGCAAACCAGGATTGTGTATACAAGTTTGTTGAAATGGGGCGGTGAAGTCTCACTAGCAGTACTTCTCATGTAGTAATACATGGACTTGTTGTTAAATACACATGGACCTTCTATCTTTGCCATTTCTCTTGCGCTTCCTAACCGTCTTTTGCTTCGCCTCTCCATCGGCCATCAGACCCTGTAGGGAACATGTGACCATGCTTGTCAAATATGTGCTTCAGGTGTAGAGCCATCCATGTCTCAATACAACTGATGTCCGAAGCTACAAAAAACCAGAATGCGCAATGGACTTCACTGCCCTATCCAAGATTTTTGTTGCATTATCTCTTCTCCATCTTACTATCAGTTCTACATCTAAAGATAAGTCAGGCAACTCCAAGCTTGCTTTCGCAACATTGGATTAGACACGTATGTTTTAGTGCTGATTAATTACCTGATGATTGAGCAGCTGATGGTTGGGGCTTTGCTTTCTTTTTCTTGCGCGATAGTGGGTTTGGGCCCTGCAGAAGGACTACCAAAATGATAATGTTGCCCACTAGATCATAAAAAGCAAATATAGTCGTGCTCGTGCATATGACGAATATCTGAAAAAACCGTAGATGAAGATACAACCTTTGCTCTGTTCGTCAAGCAATTTGAGCTAGTGGTCCACAAGCAATTTTAGAACACCATGCATTTTTCAGCTAGTGAAACATGTGACGAAGAACTAAACTCAAAAAACAAGATTTTTGGAGATGGAAGAAGGCGTCGGACGTCAGGTGAACCTGCTACCCCTACTCCTGCGGACTGACGGCTCCGGTGAAGTGGAGCTGATGGAGGCGGGGTTCACAAGCAGCGACTGGGCGCACCGGGATTTGCCCGCTATAGGGGATCCGCTACCCCTATTCCTGTGGACTGCCGGTTCAGTGAAGTGGAGCTGATGGAGGCGGGGTTCATGAGCAGCGGCTGGGCGCACCAGGATTTGGCTCTGTAACGATGAAGTGCAAATCACATTAACAGGAAATAAAATAGATGATAGTTTGTGTTTTTAGGAAATAAAATACATGATAGTTAATTATGATGATATCGCAACATTTCTTCCCACAATTGAAACTTTATCTCCTGAATCTTAACAGAGTATAGCCCCAAACCTGACAGAGCTTATGCAAACACTACAGTAGTACAACCACAAAGTATACAAATTATAAGGTGGACTTGTCGAGTTGGCTTCTCTGAACTTGTTTTTCTGGTCTGAACTATTCTGAGTTTTTATGTCAATATATAGTGGTCAGCATATTACAACGTTTAGCAACAGCAAATTGGGCGGCAAATTATAATACAAGATGAACTGAAAAAAGAATAAAAACCTACAAGGTGAACCTGAAAAAGCCTACGAGGTTAACCAAAAAAGGCCTACAAGGTAAACTGAAGGGTGCATCGATCTGGTGCTACATTGGGGGTTCGGAGGTGAATGGCCTATGGTTGCATCGTTGAACGGCCGATGGTGGCGGAGGTGAACGGCTTGGGCGTGCAGCCCCTAAATTAAATGGAGTTCTAACAATTATGAAGTAAAGAAAGCCATCCTCTTTGGAGAAATTCTTGCACAGAGTATGCATTAAGGGCTCAGAGTTTTGCCCTCGATTCAACATCCATTCAACAGCTGCTTCTTGATGAGGAAAAGGCTTAAGCATCATGCAAGGCATAATTACTCTAGGAGGAAATTATGTGTCTACATTCACAGAAGTACTGTAAAAATAAACTATAGACAATATGCATTTTTCCTAGCTAGAGTACAGTGCTAACGGTTGGCAACTCTTCTGAAATGCAGATGATTATTACTTCACCTGGTACCCGGTTGTGGAGAAGAGACTAGCACAGGCCGGCGACAGACTGGCGCTGATACTCAACTGGGTATCTGACAAGAAGAAAGCAGATGATATGCTATTATACGTATAGTAAAAGAGCTATACTTGTTCAAAAAGTATATATATACTCGTTAGAAAGTATTATAGCTTCCGATGACACGCCAGTTTGATCAGTTACCACTTCAGTAGGCTTACGCGTTCTGTAATAAGAATCACACAACCTTGGCACAACATTCAGAAATTCAATTGTTGTAAAGTTGTAATATAAACCCACTATTAGTCTATTTGCTTGAAAAATAATAGCTAATCCACAAGTGCAGTGCAAAGCAACTTCTTTAGTTTTCTCTCATCTTCTTTTGGTTTCATTTACATTTTGTGTCATTGTTTGTGTGAGAACTGATATAAATTAGTTGTACATTTCTTGGTAACAGGACTTAGATAGTACAAACTAGCTGTTCTAACCTTCTATGAACCCATGATGGCAAGTAGATTCACTGTCTTGGGCCAATTCCAATAGAACGGGTGGAGATAATCTATCTGAACTCTATATGGAACAAATGGCACACAAAGTCAATTTTATTCATATATCTGAATCACACCATATGAGCCATCTAAACAACAGGGGCCTACCTACACACAATCGGTCGTTAGTGGTATCGAACTGTGGAACCCACTAGTCCCTTAGTGAGTGTGTGAGCGGCGTTCCTGATGGGGCAGAAGAGCAGGCACAGCAAAACCACGAGCGGCGTTCTGCCTGGTCTCGATGCCCTCATGGTACACTTGTCTGCATTGCCAGGCAGAACAAAAAAACATGAACATCTACCTCATCAGTCCCCACAAACACATACACCTGAAAGTGAAAAAATGTCCAACAGACGTTGCGGCGAAAAGTTCGACGGCAAGGAGATGGATCCAGGCAGAGGCGACTACAACGCAACTACAGGCAAGATCAAGGAACCAAACATAAATGATAAATTTTGTTGAGGCACAAGAACGTCAAGGCAATGCACAATGCTTCTGAATTATAGTATTGCTGCAAGAGTATAGAGCCAGTATATAGTACTGAATGTGAGGTCTGACCTCCAGGAGCCAGTACAATACTTATAACACACGTACTATAGAACTTCTACATGTTTGCAAGTTGGACTGATGAGCTGTAGATCTTACAGTTCTAGCCCCAGCGACCACATTGGCAGCTGCACGAACGACGCCAAATGAACGGGCTTTGGTGGTGGTGATGGATGCCCTGGTGACTGAATTTGAATGGACTCTGAGCTTAGGCGGCAGTGGGCGACGCTAGAGCGGCAGTGGCGATGTGTGGTGGATTGGGGAGGCGCAGAGGAACGCGGCCGGCAGTGACGCACGGCGGCCAGGTTGCTGGTGGCTGCGTGCTTTGGTCTCGGGAGGAGCAAGGATGACTTGCGCGAGGGCCTGCAGGCATTGCGTGGGAGGCGAGCTGGACATCGATGGGGTCGTGGAGGAGATGGGGACGAGGTGGCATCTGGACCTAGTAGACACGGGGGTGGGGCAGTGGCCGGAGCCGGGGGAGACGGGAGCGAGGCGACGGCCTGAGCCGTGGGAGACGGGAGAGAGGCGACGGCCTGAGCCAGGGGAGATGGGAGCGGGGAGACGGCCGGAGCCAGGGGAGATGGGAGCGGGGCAGCGGCCGGAGCGAGGGGAGATGGGAGCAAGGGCAGCGGCCGGAGCCGGGAGTGGGGGCGGCGGCCGGAGCCGGTGGGATGGGAGTGGTGGTTGCGGAGGATAAGGTTTTGCCATTTTTCTTTTTCACTAGTACGTAGTACTCCACTTACTTTACACATACTAGTTCGGGATTTGTCATCGGCTCTATATAGGGGG
>NC_041387.1:221964335-221996141 GCF_002162155.2 Triticum dicoccoides | reverse complement strand
CCAACCCACAGCCCCCCGCCTCCTCCTCCTCCCGGTAGGGGCCGCCCCTCCTCCTCCTCCTTTCGATCGGCGCTGCCCCGGCTCCCCATGATGAGCCATCACCAGATCTGGTCAGCCACAAGCTCGTGGATCCAGCCATCCACAGGCTTCGCCGAGCCACTATCTTCGGATCCATGGCTGGCCACGCAGCCAATGAGGACGCGGCCTCGATCTGGAGTGCCTCCACCGCCCCCTACCGCAGCCCCGGTAGGACACCACCACCTGCCCCCACAACGCCGCTCAACTCCCGGCACCGCCCCGCGATGCACCACCATCCAGCAACCACCCCCCGACCGCCGGCGGAGATCCGGGCGCGCCGCCCCAAGGCGCCCCGTGCGGCTGCTGGCGTGGATCCGGGCGTGCCGCCCCCATCCACCCCGCGCGCATGCCGGTGCAGATCCGCCCCCGTCGCCCCGCCGTGGCCTACCCAACCGCACGGTCCTCCCCCTCGCTCCCCGTTTCCTCACCGCCGCCAAGATCTAGCTGCTCTGCTAGCCTACAGAGCGCGGCGAGGTCCATTAACATGCCTGGCGTGCAGCTCAGGCAAGCATGATGTCCAGCTCCCCCAGCGTTCGCTTGCAGTTCGCCGGCTAATTGTGCACGTCCTGGGGTTCATAGATGGCGCATGTGCAGCTCGGAAACAGCCTCCGTGTTGTTCACTTGTGGATGCATCATCCATGCATTTTTTTTGTTGTTCATATTTTTGGCAGGGAGGTTAGCTTGGGTCCCCAATTCTCCAGTGGTTCTGAACTCCAGCGACCACAACGTGGGTGTGGTACGTGCCGCTCGCACCAGTTTATCATCTATGCATGCGAGGTTCATGCACCAGCAGCTCCCCTTGGCCATCGGTAGTGTGGCATGTAGTTCATCCATCGACGGTTGTGGTAAGATATGTATGACCTTTCTGCAACATGCATCATTTTATCGCTGCAGTGATCTTCTCTCTCACAGTAGTTCCCTTTGTTGCCAAATGTAAAAAAATTGGAAGATTGTAATTGGAAAAGGTTGAATATTCTATGCATCTCACTTTGTCGTTGTGTGGAAGAAAAATTGATGCAGGCCACTCGTCTCGTCCCTGCTGTTTAGTTTAGTTTTGTTTTTGCAGCAGCTTACTTTTTGTTTTGCATCTCACTCTTTTTTTCTTTCAGGAAATCATTTGCAGTGCACTTAGTAAGAAGGAGAAGAGAACATCGATGTTCATTTTGAAGTTTGATTTGTTGTTTATGGGAAACACAGAGAGAAAAAGGTAGTAAGAATGGATGGTCATTTTGTATAAGCAAGTCTTTCCCTAGTGCAGTTTGTTAGGCACTGCATCGTTGATTCTGTGGCCGTGTAAAAAATAATGAATGAATATGTATGCTTTTAAGCTCACTTCGTTCTTTCATGCAGTTCACTATAAAAACTAAAACTCCTTTGTGGTTCACTTGGTAATCCAAAAACAAACACACCTTGCAAAGCAGCTCACTTCTCATTAAATGTGGTTCACTTGCTCAGTCCCTGCGGTCCACTCGCCCGGTCTACGCACGAAAGAAATTATTGCGTTTGGAAAAAACTCACGAGGTTCACTATCGGTAGTGACACGACTCGTTTACGGTAGTGTCGAGGTTCACTTTTCATAGGTTCACTTTTCATAGTATTGTGGTTCACCAACGTTCGACATGAAGTGCACTACACCTCGTTTGCGAAAATTTAGGTACCACAAAAAAAATCATGCATTGCACTTGCCCATCTAATGAAGTGCGGTATTTCGTCTGAAGCAATGCGTTCTTCTTTCCCCGTCCAAGAAAAAAATACACGTCTGAAGCAGTGCGTGTTTCTTTCCCCGTCCGAGAAAAAATATGTCTAAACAAAAAGAAACCATGCAGTGCACTTACCCATCTAATGAAGTGCGGTATTTCGTCTGAAGCAGTGCGTTCTTCTTTCCTCGTCCGAGAAAAAATATGTTTAAACAAAAAGAAACCGTGCAGTGCAGTTGCCCATCTGATGTAGTGCGTTATTTTGTCTGAAGCAATGCGTTCTTCTGTCCGATGCAGTACATACGACGATTTTGGTCTCGCGAAGAACAGAGTGTCCGCTTTTCGGTAAAATCGAAACTGCTCTTAAACCGTAAGGAATTAGAGAGAGTGTTCTACATGAAAAAGTTACGTCTCGTCGATATCTTTCCAACGGTGTATGATTTGAGTCATTCTGACCAGCCGTTTGTAAAAATTTCACGAAAAAACAGCCGCTGCCTCTCGAAGTCAGCCGCACGATTTTCAAAATTAACTATAAACTGTAAGGAATCTCAGAACCATTTCAACATATCAAAGTTGCGCCTTGTCTGTAGCTTTCCAACAGCGTATCATACGTCTCGTTCCGACAAACGGTTAGAAAACTGGAGCAAAAAACAGTACCGAAAATTTCAAAAAATTTGAAAAACAGAGTTTCGCGATTTAGTAAATTTGAAACTGCTCTTAAACCGTAATGAATTAGAGAAAGATTTATATATGAAAAAGATGCGCCTCGACGATATCTATCCAACAGTGTATCATTTGCTTCATTCCGACAAACGGTTTAGAAAAGAACGCGAAAAAACGCTCGCTGCCACTCGTCATCCGCCGCACCATTTGCAAAACTGCTCTTAAACCGTGTGGAATCTCGAAAAGTGTTCAACATGTTGAAGTTGCGCCTAATCCATAGCTTTTCAACGGTATATTACACGCCTCATTCCGATAAACGGTTAAAAAATTAGAGCGAAAACAGTACCGAAAAAATAACGCGTGCAGTTTTTTCCGACGAGAAGTTCACTAGTCTCTATTGCAGTGCTGGTCGTCCAGAAGATGCGGTGCGCTTCTGTTGAGCGTGCAGTGCCGAAGTGGTGTGCAGAATAGTTATTCTGCTAATATTAGCATAATAGACCGTCTGTATATATATATATATATATATATATATATATATATATATATATATATATATATATATATATATATATATATAGTTTCTATTTAACCCGGCTTGGCTTTGGACGATAAGTCGCCAGCATATGACAATCATCAAACATTTGGAAGTTTTCACTTCTAAAGATTGGATTGTCACCCTTACTATGCCGGTCACATAAACCGGCAGTGCAAATTCAATATTACAGGTATGATATTATAGTTATGTTTCAAAATTATTATTCATAACAGGCTTATCTGTGACTCCTCTTTTACACATCAGTGGTCATATGTAAGATATTATGACCTGCCCTGCGGTAAACCGCCAACGGTTCTTGTGAGCTATTTCTGTGTGCAGGATAGTTCAAGGACTTTCTTATGCATAAGGAAAACAGATGATAAGTATAATAAAGGAAAATATAAGACAGCGGCTTAATAGTGTTGAGCGCCAAAATATGCACGATGGCACGACAGAGCAAAGTCATTTCGACCCTATTACATGACTCCCCGAGTCCGAATGATTAAACTATTTTTTCAGAAGGCTACAAATATGAGCCGCCCGGCGGATCAGTTTTCTTGTTGGCCTGAAGCTTCTGGATCAACCCTCTCCGCTTCTTTGTCCTGTTCCCCGTCCTCGAAGGTTGATGACGACCAGTCAATGCCATTCAAAAGCTTCAAATTCAGCTTCATCATCAATTAGTCTGGACGGGTCAACTTCAGGGGCAAAGGTATGCTTACGGAATGGGGGGATCAGGCTTGTCACTTTATAACGCGGCGTCGGCGTCCTCTGATTTCCCTCGTCATAAGCCGGATGGTACTTGGTGAGGTCTGTCTCATCGGCAGTCAAACAGGCCACAAGGCGTATTTCCTTCACACAAGCAGTGAAGTCCTCATGTTCAAATGAAGTGCCATCCTCCTTAAGGCTTGGATACCCAATGGCGATGTCGGCTGGGTCTAATTCTAGTAGCCATGCTTTGGCCCGGCTTAAGGCATCCATAGCTCCGGCTCCCGCAGAGGATCGCTTTAATTCGTTGAACCGCTGTGGCAGCACATAAAGCTTCTTTAGCACATCAACCAGGAGTGTGGGGGCTTCATTTGACAGTGCAACTGTGGCTAAGGCACGCTGAGCTCCAGTGTAAAGTTGTTCTACAAACGTGTAAACCGCCTTCGGCTTCACCAACATGTCCTGGTTGAGGTTGGTGCTCCTGGGTCCTGCATAGCAATAACAGATGAGTTAACAGCAGTTTATATGATCACCAGAAAGATTCAACACTTGACACTTATAGGGTGGCTTACCAAAGATCGCCGAGACCATATGAGACACATGGCGTTTTAAGCCAGACAATTCAGTCGTCACCTCTTCAAGAGACGCCTCTGCTTTTTCCGCTCGATGGGTCAAGGCAATCTTTTCTTCAGCCCAGGCCTTTTTCACAACTTCAAACTTGGCTCTAAATTTTTCTTGTTTAGACACGCTGAATTCAAATTTGGAGTTTTGTCTCTGAGTGTCCGTCTCTTGCAGCTCCAAGCGGTTCTTCAATTCAGACAGCTCTGATTCAAGTTGAGCAGTGGTGGTCTATACATGTACTAGATCACAATCATAAACATTAGTATGCAATATTAAGTCCCAAGCCTTTTGCAAGCAATAACACATGGCTCTTGGGGGCTAATGTCTACCGAAAGTTTTTGTCTAAGTTGCCGCTTATGAGAGTGAAAGTCCAAAGCACTTTGTAAGCAAGAGTACTTCGCACTTGGGGACTTATGAATATTGCTGTTAAAAGTTACACAAATACTATCTTCAACACAAGTATATGAAGGGCCGGCTCATTCATGTGGATTAAACCGGCCCTTGGGGACTACAGATTAAGCCGGATATTTAAAGGATTTACCAAAGGATATTACTGATGCTCATAAGTTCATTCTAAGTCTATAGCATATTCATCGTAAGCAGTAGACTTGGGGGTTGGCATAGTAACGATAATTCAATGAAGGGAAGAATTTATACCTCAAATTTCTGGTGCATTTGTTTCACCATATCAACTTCAAAATCGCGGTTGTTGTGCACTTGGCTAAGATAGCCAGAAAAACTTCGCCAATGCTCATTTCAGTATAGTCAGCAACATCAATCTGGCTTTACATCGTTCAATGTGCTCCTCCTTGGCAGAACACTTGGCTAGCACAGTAGGTCTCCCCGGCTCAGTATAGTCGTTCATGGTGATTTCCACGTCAACATCTTGTGGTTTGGCTGTCTTAGCCGGGTTTGAAGCTTCAGGGTTTAAAGAGCCATCAGCGGCTTGAACGGCAAGCGGGTCAGCAACCATCGTTGGCAAGTCGTGAACCGGCTCAAGCGATGGCTCAGGAACAGATGCCTCAGGTGCGGCAGTCTGGAGCTCCGGCTCATTGATAGTCGGCTCTTCGACCGGCTTGTTTTTCTTCACCCTCTTGTTGGGCTTTGCTTTTTCGCTGCATAAGGTCAAAAAGGTCAGTACAACTATAAAGGATTGCAATGAGTACAGGATAAGTAAATCATCATTACCCTGGAGCGGTCTTAAAAGTCGGCATGTTGGACTGGATTGAGTCGCCAGAAGAATGTGATGTTTCCTGATAATTTGAATGAGAAGAGTTGAGTGGTTGATGAGTGAAACCCGCCAAAGGATAAAAATGATTTAAGTCGGAGGTGACCTTGTTCTGGCGCTTCCTTGGTGTATTCGGTAAGCCGGAGGAGAGTTCCACATCCTTGTTGGTCCGGGTCTGCCTCCGTCTCTCATGAATCTGTTGCTTCAAAAGAAAGTGAGGATCCTGATAAGCTAAGGGGTGGTAAAATCTTACTTTCCGGGTTACTCTTCGGATTTTTTGTCTTGGCAAAGGCTCGGAGTCGGAGGAAATACTATTTACCTCTTCTTCCATTCCCTGACTTGTTCCCGTGTCAGCCTGATGATAATCAGTGTCAATAAGGTGATTGAAAAAGGATCCAAGAGAGTCGAGGGCTACCTCTGACTCAGAGGAGTCCTCCAGTTGAAGCAATTCAGAAGCGTCGGGCTTCTTTCCTCTTTTCTTGGCGGCGGCTCTCCTGGACGCTTTCTTGGCATTCCTTGCTCTCTTTACAGCCTCATGATCATACTTTTTCTTCCAAAATTGGTCATCAGCCTGTGAAAATAAGCAAAGGTTTGAGTAAAAGACAAAACATCAAGGATGAAGGTAAATTAACTCAGTTTGGCGGCTTACCCCTGGAGCCGGGTTAGCTTTGTAGAAAGGGCTTAAGACCACCTTGCCACAGTCTGCTAGGCTTTCATTCAAAGGTGACTTCGCCATATCATTGATAACATCATCAGGTAAATTATCAGGGCTGTGGCATAGTGGATCATTCTTTTCGCCCGTGTAGGTCCACATTAAACCAGAGCGACGGCTCAACGGGATGATCCACCATGCGACCCAGCACCGGACCAAGTCAATACCATTTAAGTCGTTCCCTAAAAGAGCCTTGACTTTAGCCATGGTAGGAGCGAGCTTCTGGCGGTCAGCAGCTGACAACTTGTCTGGAAGAGGATGATTGGAATCAAGGCGCAGGGCGTGAAGGCCAGGCAGAGGGTTCTCATCAACCCAAGAAGTGTTTTGGCAATATAACCATGTCTTGTTCCAGTCTTTGGGGTGACTCGGTGGTTGCGCGTAAGGGAAGATGGCGTCTCTTCGTCGTTGGATTGAGACCCCACCGAGTTCCAAACTAGGTCCGTTGGAGTATTCATTCTGGCGGTTCAAATAAAACAACTCTCTAAAAAGTAGCAAGTTGGGCTCTTCTTCAAGATACACTTCATAGAACACTTGGAAGTTGCATATGTTGGACACGGAGTTGGGTCCGATATCTTGAGGACGAAGGTCAAAGAAGTGCAGAACATCTCTGAAGAACTTTGAGTCGGGTGGCGAAAAGCCTCGGTTCATGTGATATGTGAAGAAAATGACCTCCCCTTCTTTGGGCTGAGGTTTTTCTTCTGTTGGATCAGGAGCACGGATGACATGACATCCTTTTTTGGCAGATAGCCGGTTTTCACAAAATCATCGAGCATACCCTCCGTAACGATGGATTTGACCTAGTTGCATGAAGTGGTTGTTTTCGGCGGCATTGTGAAGAAGGAAGCCTAACAAAGAGTAAAATTTCTGGTTCAAATGTAAGCCGGAGGAAAAGCATTACAACACATATTTAGAATGGCGTCTTATAAAGGGGCATAATGGTATATGACTAATTACGTCAGGTTATTTAAACCGCCATGAGCAGTGAGGTTATTTAAGCCGCCATGAGTAGTTGGATGATATCTATTGAGCATTGCAATTTAAGCCGGTGATTTGAGCCGCCATGGCTAGGTGGATCTATCAAAATGCAGATTTTGGGCTAAGTGTCACACAAACAAGTTCACGGATTGCAATCATTATTTTGGATCAACGGATGTTCAGAAAAAGGAAATAAATCTAGACCTAAAAAAACCAGTACAGATGAGTTCATAAGCTCTAGAGGGATCTTTTCTTCCAGGAAAGGGGTCTGCTAGTATTGAAAGAAAAGGAAAAATAGCAACTGCATCGCTTATATGTCGTTTTTAGATCAAAGAGGTTCACGGTGCTAGCACTGAAGATGAACTACGATGAACTATGAAGAACACAGAGAAGTTCAGAAACCCTAATGTGGATCTGAGGTGCGGGAATGCAAAAACTTACAGGTGCAGATCTACTGCGGAGGGTCGTCGCCGTTCTCTGGTTCGATTCAGGGTGATGAAGTGGCCTGGGATGAAGACGACGGTGTGCTCTACGGCGGCAGAGGAGCTCGAGCGACAGAGTTCACGAGAGGAAGGAAATGATGGAAAGGGGGAGAATGAGAAGAAGACTGGTCGTGGATATTTATAAGGAAGGACTCATAAGTGGGCGCGAAAAACGAGGAGACCAAAACATGGTTATCTAGCTGTTCAGGCGCCTCGATTTTCGGACGTGTATTAAGATAAAAGATCCGTTGAGATATGTTGATAAGATGGGAATAAATGACTTGTGACGTCGTGGCGGGTTATCACTGATCCAGAAGATGACGTCGTGGCGGGTTATAAACACTCTGCAATGAAGTGTAGAAGATTTTTTCGAAGTGTTGAAGATTGACATGAGCCAATTCAAATCAATCTGGGGCCTAATGTTGGGGATATAACTAGTAGGTTTGACCCGCCCAGGAAGGGCCGGGTTATACATATGGCGATTCATCATATGAAACCCAAGATGATACATGAAGATGGCGGTTCAGTTAAGGGCCCAAGGCCCAAAGGTGGCTTAAGGCCCGTAAAGGTAAACCGCCATACGTATATGACTTGTATTGTAAGGCAGGAATAGATAGACACCGAGCCGGACACTATTTATGAGCCGGACGGGACTCTGTGAGCTGCTGGGCGTCGACCTCTATATATAAAGTGAAGACGAGACGGCGGTTCAGGACAAGTAACATCAGATCAAAAGCTAGGTCAAGCAAATTTGCTCCCTGGTAATCAAGACATAAGCAATCCCACCTCAAACTGGATTAAGCCATTACCTTGACCACAAGGGGCCAAACTAGTATAAACTCACGTGTACTTTATCCCATTTTAACCCCTTTAAGCTTCCTAGTTGCGATGGCTCCACGACTAAGCCCTTTTGCTAGGACATCTGCCGTGATGTTTCCACGACAGAAAGATTTGATGGAACTTGTCTTGTTGGTCTCATCAGTTGGAGTAGATGATGATGAAGTCTTTGGCTTGAAGTTGCTTGTAGTAGAAGGAAGACTCGGAGGTGTCAAAGATGTCGGGGTTTTCTTGTAACTTGACTTGTCATCATTGCTTGGTGAAGGCTTGATTGATGTAGAAGGTGTCATGGTCGTTGAAGCGTGTTTTTATGAACCGTAGGTCTTGGAAGAGTACTTGGCATACTTGATGTCCTCTTGCACTTGTCACTCTTCCTTTGTAGCTTGGTGCACTAGCCGAGGAGGTTGCTGTATGGTTTGAAATCCGTGATTTTCTTGACGGGATGGTTTAGGCCGTTCAAGAAGGATGCCATAGTTTGCTCCTCATCTTCTGTGTGATATTGGCTCGTATCATTGCAATTTCCTTTTCCTTGTAGTATTCTTCAATGGACTTGGTTCCTTGCTTGAGAAGTTGCAATATCAGGTGGTCTCGGCTATAGTATGTAGGCACAAAGCATGCTCTTATGACCTCATTCATTTGATTCCATGTTGTGATGGGTGGATCACATCTTGCTTCTCATTGCTCAATGACTTGCTCCAACAAAATGAGGACATAATCTGGGAACTCAAGTGAGGTCATGGCGATCTTTTTCTCGTCTTTATAATTGTGAAGATGAAAATATCTTGTCGACCTTCAATGGCCATGAGAGGTGGTCTTCGAGATCATTGCTTCCAGAAAATTTAGGCATGTTGAACTTTAGCTTGCCGTAGTGTTGTTCTTCAATGCGTTGGGGTGGGGATAGCGATGACGTTCTTGCGTGGTTGAGTGACTTCAATCACTTGTTCCTCGTGCTCTGCTTTATTAGCTTGACGTTCAGGGTGTGGAATTCTTGCATGCTTCCTCATCTCTAGGCGCTCCTCAGGGCGTCCGGCTTTTTCTTGTTGCTCTCGTGGGAGGGCCACTTCTTGTAGACGTACTTAGTGGTTGCGCTCTTGTACGACATGAGTTGCTCCTCGTGGCGTTGTTGCTCTTGTTGGAGCGCGTTTCCATCTTGGTTTTCTTGGTGATCTTGGTGACGTGTAGCTTACTATTGTTCCATGGGATCATTTGATTGGCGATGATGTCTTTCACGTTCCGGAAGGCGGTCTTGTAAACCATTACCATGAAATGGGTTTTGTGGAGCTTGATGACCTTCATGGTCTTGGTGACGATGCGAACAAGCCCGGGGATGACTTGCATCCAAAGAAGTGTCCGAAGAGTGTTAGCTTGAGTGACGTCGTCTTGATGATGATGATGTTGTGGAAGAGTGGTTGACCATCAAGGAACGGATTACTTCCATTTGTGATTATAGCTTGTCATGAAGGTAGTCCCTTGTGCATTGTTAGGATTGTCGCAAGTTGGTGGCGAGTTTATTGATGCAATCGCCCAATACATTTCATTCTCTTGATGCAAAGCTCTAGGCGCGCCGAATAGTTGATTCTTGATGATGTAGTTGTTCGGCTCCTCTTCTTGCTCGATGAAGAGTGGGTTGGTAGAAGTGCTCGGCCCATCCATCATCACAAGCAAATATGTGAGTGAAATAAATGGAAGAACTATTCCAAATGTACCTTATCCGATGTTGAAGATGGATCAATGATAACTCAATAATGTTTTATGGAAGTAGCACAATTGGTACCGGATCTTGTCTATTCTCACACCTACACAAGTAAAGCTTTTGAAGTAGCTTGGTGAGGATGGTGGAGCAAAATTTATGCAATTGTTAGCAAGATTCAATAATGTTGAAAGAGATTCACAAATTTGCAAGCGAAACAGGTAGATCAATAGCAATATGTGGGACACAGAACACTACTGCAGGATGCTGCTAACGCGACACTATAATCAGAGACCCTTTGACGAAACTGTGTGAGATGCATTAATCACAAACGGTGATGTAATAAAGCCGTAAAGAAGATGTGAAACGTTTGCGATTGCGTGTGTAATGCGGGGCATATGGTTCACTTGAATGAATTGTTTGCGATGACGCAGAACAATAGAAACGGGAAGCCAGATGAAGGTGTGTGCGATATATGGTATACGGTTCACTCGAATTAACTGTTTGTAGTTAGACAACGCAACAGAAATGGTCAGCCAGATCAAGGTGTCTACGATTGACGACATACACTTCACACGGATGAACTGTTTGCAATTAGGCACCACAACAAAAAAGGTAAGACAGATCACGGTGCCTGCGACTGACGGCATACACTTCACACAGATGAACTGTTTGCGATTACCCACAACAAGCAGAAACAGTTAGACATATCTACGCGTGTGCACTAGACGGGCACACGTTCTAATTAAAAGAAGCGTTCGCAATGGTAATAACGAGCGCACACAGTTGATGGAATGAGACGTGTGCTCACATCGCCTATTGCGGTGCACCCTATGGTGCAAATGCCATGTACGCAGCCAAGAACGTGTGCCCACGTTACGCCATCCGAGAATAGTGCTGCACTTCAAAATTAGAACAGTCAACAAATTTTGAGCCTGCGTTCCGTGACGTTCCAAATTACTACCATGCTATATTTATTTGCAAACCTGTTCACACCGATCAAAACCTAAACGGTTTCCACGTAGGAGAGTATTAGTACTCGGTTATAAATACTACCTACTCTAAGATGACTGCACATTCCTCCTCAACTCCTCATCCACAAAAACAAACAAGTCTTTCATCGTCGTTCCCTTGCGTCTGCCATGGCCCGCATGAGTTTTGGTTCGAGAGAATACTAATAGGGAGAGGCAAGCATGGAAGAGGAAGCATGAGAGATGTTCCGTCTCGTTGTGAAAGCAACCGACATGTCCCGCAGCGCCGCCGTAGTAGCACAGAGGTCGCGCCATGCCACCGAAGCAGCACAGAGGTCACGTTGCGCCATCAATGCAGCAGACTGGTTCGGCAGCACCGCGGAAGCAGCAGAGATGACCCGCCGTGCCATGAATTCAGCAAAGAGGTCCTCCTACGCGGTGGCAGCATAGGATAATGTCTCGCGGGCAGGCGAGGACTCTCACAAGTGCATGCGTGCTATGCTCGATGACCTGATGGATCGGATCTCCGGCTGGATGAAGCTTCATGACGAGATGAATGCCTTGTTTGAAAATGCTACCTGCGTCATTTGGGGACTAGGGGAGGACAAGGCAAAGCTCCGCGCCGAGCGTGACCTGCTGAGGGCAAAGATTGACAGAAGAGTGAAGGAGCACGACGAGAGGACTGCCTTGTTGAAGAGGACGAGCATCATCATCAAGAAACTTATGGCTGAGAATGCTATGCCCCGCATCGAGCGTGAAAGGCTGGTGGAGGAATTTGTGGATGCTGCCAAGCAGTGTATAGAGGACATGAAAGAGATCATCATTGATCTCCTCGAGAACTAGTCTCCATGGCCTGCAGCACATCACGGAAGTAGAGATGAGCGAGCCAGATCATTGCCTACGTCTTCCTTCTTCTTTTGCCCTTGTGTATTTCTGGCGTTGCTGCATGTGGCTTTTCTTTTTCAGATTTTCATTTTTCTCTCTTAAATCTCAGTCGAGTGAGACATAGCCACGCCATTAAACAGGGGCTCGGGCACCATTAATGGAGACATTGGGAGAGAGGTGGGCAGCGGATGGAGGTCAAAGGGCTCTGGAAAGTGTAACTAACCCCCGGGTGGTTTGGTAATTCATAACAACCTATAGCTCATTGAACTAATATCCATTCAAGTTAAATATTTCGGAAAGTTCAATGATTGGCATGGCATGGACTAGAGATGTGGACCCCTCAAAATGCTAAGGCCAAAGATTAGCAAAAGCTCAAGACTCTTCATTTTCATTTTAGTGATCCAAGATCACATTGAGTGCATAGCAAAGCCAATACTATAAAAAGAGGATGAGTTGTTGATTAATGGTCTACTTGCTCAAAGTTCTTAGTGATATTGCTCCAAAGCCTCAACCACTTTCTCATTTCCACATATGTCCAAAACCCAAAGTCAAACTTGGCCCCACCAATTTGATCTATCCGGCGCCATGGAGTTCAGTTGGCATAGCCACTGCAAGAAACCCTAGACAACTCGGTCTCACCGATATGGATCTCGGTCTCACCAAGATGGCATTGCAAACTCTGTTTCCCTTCATAACATTTTGGTCTCACCGAAATGAGCGATCGGTCTGATTGAGTTTGCATGACAAACTCTCTGTTTCCCTTCGTAACAATTTAGTGTCACCGAAATGAGTGATCGGTCTAACCGAGTTTGCCTGACCAACTCTATGTTTTCTCATTGCAGAAATCGGTCACACCGAGTTCATGCAATCGGTCTCACCAATATAAGGTTTTGCTCAAGCCCTAGCACATCGGTCCCACCGAGTTAATCATGTCGGTCCCATCGAGATTCCTAACATTCACATTTTGAACTCAATTGGTCTCACCGAGTTCCTCTACTCGGTTTGATCGAGGTGGATCAAATGTGTGTAATGGTTGGATTTTGTGTGAAGGATATATATACCCCTCCACCCCCATCTCCATTTGAGAGAGATCCATCAGAACATGCCTACACTTGCACTACTCATTTTCTAAGAGAGAACCACCTACTCATGTGTTGAGATAACGACATTCTAATCCAACCTTGAGAATCTTGATCTGTAGCTTTCCCATGTTGCTTTACACTCGAATCATCTTTCCACCATAGCCAAATCTGTGTGAGAGAGTTGAGTGTTGGGGAGACTATATTTTGAAGCACAAGAGCAAGGAGTTCATCACCAACATGCCATCTATTACATTTTGGAGAGTGGTGTCTCCTAGATTGGTTAGGTGTCACTTGGGAGCCTCCGACAAGATTGTGGAGTTGAACAAAGGAGTTTGTAAGGGCAAGGAGATCGCCTCCGAGTGAGTTAAGTCCTTCATGGGCGATGGCCATGGTGGGCTAGAGAAGCTTGCTTCTTCGTGGACCCTTCGTGGACTCGCACAACCGTTACCTTTCATGGGTTGAAGTCTCCATCAACATGGACGTACGATAGCACCACCTATCGGAACCATGCCAAAATCTCCATGTCTACATTGTGTTTGCCTTCTACAAACCGTTCCCTTTACTTCATATGCAATGTTTTACTTTCCACTGATGCACTCTTAGAATTGCATGTGTAGGTTGATTGCTTGACTTGTGCTAAGTTGCTAAATCTGCCAAGACATGGAATTGGGAAAAGGCTTGATTTTTATTTGTTCAAGTAGTCTAATCACCCCCCCTATAGACCTACTTATGATCCGACAAGTGGTATTAGAGCTTTGGTTTCCATTTTCCTTAATTTCCATATCTTTGGTGATCATAGCCTTGGTTTCACAACCTAGGAGATTATGGCATCTAGGGAAGGAAATTAGCACCGTAGAGGTCCTTACTTTGATGGTAGTAATTTTCCTAGTTGGAAGCATAAGATGAAAATGCACATTCTTGGTCATAATCCCATCGTTTGGGCTATTGTGCATATTGGTTTGCAAGGTGAATACTTCGAGGATGGAAGAGAACCGGATCGTGAAGCGTTTGCGGAAGAATTGAAGATGTTGCAGTACAATGCTCAAGCTTGCGATATTCTTTTCAACGGATTATGCCCCGAAGAATCAACAAAATCAGCCGCCTTAAGAATGCAAAGGAAATTTGGGATATTTTGGTTGATAAGGTACCGAGTCCGTCAAGGAATCCAAATTAGATGTGCTTCAAAGTCAACTTGACAAGTTCAAAATAAAGGATGGTGGAGGAGTCGCTGAAATGTACTCTAGCCTTGCTCTCATCACAAATTAGATTGTCTGCTTCATCATCAAGAAGATCCTTAGAGCCTTGAATGGAAAATATGATAGCGTGTGCACCTTGATCCAAATGATGCCCAATTACAAAGATCTCAAGCCAACAGAAGTCATTGGTAGAATTTTTTCTCATGAGATGTCACTCAAGGACAAGGAAGATCTCCACAACAAGTCAAGTGGTGCTTACAAAGCTTCATGGGATGCTCCTACATCATCAACCGAGAAACAAGTCTTTAATGAAGAACTGAGATTAATGGTGAAGAACTTCAACAAGTTCTACAGGAGTAGAAGCAAAGAGAGAAGTTCCAAGTCAAGGTCCTACAATGACTAAGATCTTCTAGTCGTGATCGCAATTGCTACAATTGTGGAAGACCCGGGCACTACTCCAATGAGTGTATGGGTCCCTGCAAGAGAAGAGAAGATTCACCAAAAAAAGTAAGAGATGAATCACCACCAAGAGAGAGAAGGAGTAGAGATGATCGTTATAAACGAAGGCCCTCTCGTAGTAGCAAGGATTCGGAAAGGAAGGACAAGTCATCAAAAAGCTACATGAGAAGACGACATAAAGCTCCTGCTGGTGAATGGGTATCCGGTTCCGACTCCAACAACTACTCCTAGTGAAGTTATCATTCTGACTCCGAATATACTCAAGATGAAGGTGTTACCGGTATTGCACTTGTGTCATCCAACTCCTACGACATATTTCTTTCACCAAATGAAGGAATTGGAAGATGCTTCATGGCTACAGGCCCTAAGGTATCACACCCTGAGTATGTTGATTTCAATAGTGATGAAGATGATTTGCTAGGTGGTGATGATTTACTTGTTGACAACACTAGTGATGAGAACTATGATGAAATTGCTATTAATCGTGCTAATCAAGATGAAACGAATGACAATGATAAGAAGGAAATTGAGCGTCCAACTAAAGAACTAAACATGCTTAAGTTAGCTCATGAAACTACCTTAGAGGATCACCGAGAGCTTTAATAGACTCATGAGAAGATCAATTTAGAGTAAGAGCGTGGATTCTTAAAGGCAATCAATGATGATCTTCGCAAGAAAAGTTCTTCTTAAATTTCCAAGTGTTTACTTTTGTCTACTTACATGCCACAAGTAAAATCTAGCAACAAGAGCAAGAAAGATTCCTCTTCTAGTAGTAACAATAATCATGCTAAATCAAATATTATTGCTTCTAGAATTTCTCTTGATTCCACTAATGATTCTCTTAGCCAAGTTACACTTGAGCAAGAAAAGAGCTCATTGAAGGAAATTATAGGGAAAGGTATTTACAAGAGCCTTGCCGGAAGTAAGAAATTTGAGGAAATTGTAAGCAAGAAATTAAGGCACCTGAAGAATCAAGGTGTTGGTTTTGATTGAAAGTTCAATGCCAATGGAGTTCAGTGGGGAGAAGATCAATACCCCAAGACGAAGTTTGTTCCTCAACAAGAGAAGTATGACCCCACTTCTTTCAAGGGAACACAAGCTCAAGATGATCTTCCACCACAAGACCACAAGCTAAAAGGCAAGGACAAGCTCCAAGAAGAGATTGATTCATTTCAAGAAGCTCCTAAGGCCTTGGTCAAGTGGGTTCCCAAGACTACATCAAGTTATACTTCATAAAGTATGACTACAACTACAAGGATTCCTATCAAATTTATTTGGGTCCCAAAGAAGAAGAACTAGAGAGTTCTTGAGGGTGACTCCTCCAACAAACTTCACTCATATTCATTTTGGCAAGGACAAGTGCAATCAACATTCATATCTTGCACTAGTTCAAGGAGCCGCAAACCCTCTTGTTGTAAGACAAAGGACAAGGTAATCTAATGCTTTCATGGACATCATCATATGTGTGTTTCACTCTATGTCTATGGATATCCTTGTGTGTTCCTTGTGGGACTAACCCATGTAGGTGTTGAAAGTGCAACTCACTCCAATGGATTGCTCCAAATGATCTACATCAACATTGAGCATCCACATCTTCAACACCTACATGAAGTCATCATCAACAAAACCCAAGGTTAGTTCATCCGTCTAAGGGTGTATATCACATCTAGGGGGGATCTTTGCTCTAAGAATTGAGCTAAAGAAACTCTAATGGTGTTGTCGGTGTTCTGGGAACAGGGGTACCCAGACTTGCCTGCCTGCGGCCCGCTGCGTGGCTCAAGGAGTGGCCCAGTGCGGCTCATCTTCATTGACACCTGCTCAAGACCCTCGCGAGGGGCCAAGCCTTGCAGGGAGGACGATAGGAGGCTTCCTCGGGCATGGCCTCGTCAGGCTGGCTCGCGAGGAGGCGGAGAGATCAAGGTGGGGTACCTTGCGAGGTGCTCCTGACGCAAGCCATGACGACCAAGGCTAGGTGGGCGCCAGGCGGGCGCCGGCCTATGCAGAGTCCTTGTTTCCTCTTTGGTGCAAAGGGGGCAAGTGCGGGCGAGAGTATCAATCAAAGGCAACCATTTCGGTGCAACAAGACCAAGACCAGCAGGACGGTGGAACGGAGGTCATCGTGGAGCCCAAGCCGGCATCATCGTCATGGTCTTTGGCAGGCGAGGACCAACTTTAGTCAGGATAAGTGTACCAGGTGTTCCCCTTCAAAATGGCCAATTGTTGGCGCCCTTCCCGCTCAATATTTGGGGAGAGGCCCAGGGCCTCTACCTATAAATAGGACTAGCCGCCCACATGGTAGAGAGATCGGATCCGAGGCATCGACATCTAGAGAGAGAGAAAGAGAGGCGACTGAACTCCCCTAGCAGTCCATCTCACCAGCCAAGAACAGACCCTTGCGAGGCTATTCTTCCTTGTATTGTCCATCATCAGCCCCAGAGGCAATCCACCACACCACACACTGGAGTAGGGTATTACACCATAATGGTGGCCTGAACCAGTATAAACCTCATGTCCTCTGTGTTGTTCTTCGTGTAGTTTAGATCCTTGCGAGGTGGCGAGACATGGGTAGGCAGGGGGAGTGATCTCCGCGTGCACCCCAGAGTTCGAACCTTGAGGGTCTGCCGGAACCCGAAATCCGACATTTGGCGCGCCAGGTAGGGGTGCGCCGGAATCTGCCTTCCATCGCCTCGTGTTTCGCCGCCCGTCGCATCATCATCACCATGGCCGGCGACTCAACGGGCAATCCCGATCCCTGGGCGGCCTGGCCCGCGCAGAGCCGCTTGCCCAGGGCGACCTCAACCCCGTGCCCCAGGCAGCCCGCGGTCCGCAGGGCACTATGGACCGCGGGCGACGCGGTAAGACGGCACCAGCTCTCACACCGCGGCAGGTGCGGTCGGTAGCGAGGGCCTCAAGCCACGCAGCGGCCACGGCGCCGTACTCATGGCGGGAGCAGGCGAACTCAAGGGCCGCGCTCACGGTAGCTCGAGAACTGCTATAACGCAGGCTGCTGGAGGGCGGCCGCGACATGCTAGTGGAGCGGGTGGCAGAGCTCCTAGGCTCTGCCGCCTCGGGGGCTCACCCCTTCTGCACCCAGCTATCGCCTCAGGCACAAGGCGAACCGTACGGAGGCCCCACGCGCGCCCACACAGCTCTAAGCGGATTCCAGGGCCACTCCAATGCCAACCTGGCCGTCAGCGCCTGGCTACCAACGAGGCTGCCTCCGCCTCCGACCAGCGAACGAGGATCCACTATGGCCCATGGTCCCAGTGAGCTACCATGCTACCATTCCCAGGTTGGCAACTCGAGCAGAACTGCGTGGCACACGGGGCACTACGGCGAGGAATTCGGGGCGGCGGCCCCGGAGGTGTATGTGCCCCACATGGTGGATCAAGGACATGCGCAGGAGGAAGACCATGGCCAGTTCCTTGGCCCAGGCTGGGGAGAAGAAATACCCGAGGTTGAGCTCTTTCAGGAGCCCAGGGAAGGCCTCGTCGACCGCGCCAGAGGCAGCAATTATTGGGTACCGCTAATCCCTCAGGAACAGGCATACGCTAACCATGGATCACAGGAGGTACAGGTCGTCGCACCGGATGGCCGCCCAATCCAGCAGCTTCCTACCCCTCAGGAGGAGGGCACCGGGGACTGCAAGAGGGGGGCCGAGATCCCGCCTCACCCCTACGGCTCTCGGAGCAAGGCGCCCTCGGGAGTGTGGTGCAAGGTGGGCCCCTTGTATGGCGATATGAAGCAAGGTCGGTACCTGTGAAGAAGGTCCAGTGCCTGTGAAGGTCGCCGCCCCGTGACACTCTCACGTAATAAAGAGTGGGGCTGTACACGCCCCGGAGTCTCTGGAGAGCCTCCCTCGGGCCTCGGGGGCTCCCGCCCATGCCTAGTGGCAGCACTTAGCTCCGCGCTGGTAAGAAGACGTCGAAGACTAGACTAGGTGCCAGACACGGCCTTTCTGCTTTTTTTCCTTTCCTTTGGTTGTCGTTTTTCCCTATTCGGATTTAAGTTGGATTTGAGCTTGAGACTTGCGTGTGTTTGGGAAAGGGGTGTTTAGTCTCATTCGAGCAATCTCTCGCGTTCTGGTTATGGCTTTACGTCCATCCAGCTTCAGCTGCCTCCCCTCGTGAGCCCCTCGCGAGCCGGGCCAGGCCCGGCATGCGCGCAGCCCAGACTGCCGACACCTCGCCCTCTCAGGTGGTTCTCATAACAGGTTCAACGGGCTCGATCAGGAGGCATTCAGGGCACCATGGCCCTCCGCACGCTAGCTCAGGGCCCATGCGGGTCGAAGGTAAACCAGTCAGTCGACTCATTACAAGACCGGCCGCTTGGCGCAGGCATACAAATGAGATCATGTCTACAAATACGCTAACTGAAAGTTTTTACACGAGGGGCTCCCCCTCCCAAAATGCTCTTACAGCCTTCTGGGCCAAGCCCGAACTCTCTCTGTGCAGGGTAAAAGCAGGAACAACATGCGGTCAATTGGATAAATCCCCCAATGCATCCTCAGGGACACCTCCGGAGTTGTCACTAGCATCGCTGGCCTCGCCATCACCTTCCACGTCGCCGTCACCAGCACCTGGGTCGTTCACCACGCCGCCCTCATCAGCAACCATGACCAGACCGTCATCATCAGCGGTGAAGGCCCTAACAAGGGCGTCCACGTTGTCTTCCACCCAATGCGCTAGGTTGCCCCAGATGGCCAGGGGCACCGGTGCGATGGCGGCATCGAAGTCAAAGTGGGGGTCCATGTTCTGAAGATGGTTGAAGACACGAGAAAAAGCACGCCCAAGCAGGGCACGGCTCCTCTCCTCCACCAACCTGTCGGCTCTTCTCGACCGAGCCTCCAGATGCATCACCACGTCGGTGAAGAACTGAAGGTTACCAGCATAGTTGACCACATGAGGCTCCCCAACGGCTGCCTCGCACATGTTGCCCAAGACCGTGTTAGCTCTTTCCCGGAGTGCGCTGAGCATGGGGGCATGCATGTGCTCCAAGGTCTGCCACTGGCGTGTCTCCTCCTCGCTCTGCCGCGCGATGGCCTTGGCCGCGTCCACCCTTTGATGGAGAAGAAGCACCTCGGCACGGGAGGAAGCCAGCTCCGCCTATGTCGCGCCAAGGGCGGCCCAGGTAGCGTCCGCATGCTGTGTCACTTCATCCAGCTTGGCCTTCAGGGCGGCAGTCCTGCCCTCTGCTTCGACCTTGTTCAACTCCAGCCTCTCCCCGAACTTGCGCTCGAGGTTCGAGCGGGCCGCCACCACCCGGCGATCTACCTCTTCTGAGGCTCAGGCTTCCCTCGCGGCAACGTCATCCTCCGCCTGCACCACCCGGCGCTCTCCCGTCTCCGATCGCTTGAGGTCTAGGGTGCGCTCGGTGGCCTCCAACGGCAGCGCCTCCTCACGTTTCTGAAGCTCCGCCCGGTCGACCGAGCCCCCCTTCATCGACGCAAGGGCCGCCTCACGCAACTCCACATGTTGCTCCAGGGAGCTACTCCAGGCCCGGAGCTCCCATGCCCGCTCTTCTGCGGCCCTGCACTGTTGGTCAGCCTCCTGAGCCTCCAAGACGGCCCGGGAGCAGGCCTCCCGAGAAGCCGCTAGCGACACCTTGACTTTCTCATTATTGAGGTCACGTTGGTGGCATGCAAGGGCAACGGCCACCTTCAGCTTGCGCCTCTCTTCAGCTAGGCGCAGACCCTCGGCCTCAAGGCGTGCATCTTCATCGGCGAGCTCTACACCAAGCTGACTCACTGCATCCGCCGCCCTCCGGAGGAACCCTTGGCGGAGGGCGCGGCGCTCCCGAGCGCGCTCAAGCACATATTCCGCATCATCCTTTGCCCCGGGCGCGCGCGGAGGGCCACGAACCAGCGCTCCCCATCTAGGCATGGGGTTGGGGGCTGGCGCCCTCGTGATGGCCGGACGCGCCCCACCAGAAGCCTGGCATAGAGCTGGTTCGTCCCCCAAGGAAGAATGCAAGACCGACCTCAGCCAGTCGTCGTCCACGACCAATCGAAGAGCCCAGGGCAGGCTATCTATGCCCTTGGAGGGCCTGCGAAAGATGGTCGTGAGGTGCGCAGAATCATGACGCATCACAGGATGGCCCACCTCTCCAACCGGCTTCACCACAAGGGCAGTGCTTGAGCTCAGGGCGCTTGGGGACGGTGGAGAGGGAGAGGCCTGGAGGGATGGCTCGTCAGCCATCTCTATGATCTTGGTAGGAAGGGCCCTGCAGGGCAATAATCAGCTGAAGCAGCGGGGAAGTAAGGGACTGAGAAAGGGGAAGGCTTACTCATCAGTGGCGAAGTACTTCCTGCGCTTCAATAGGCGGCAAGGGTAATCGTCACCCAAGGCCTCCCTTCTATTTTGGAGAGCCTCGAAGTCCACACGGAAGCATCCCAGGAGCTCGGCGCAAGGATCAGCCTGCGACGAGGAAGAAGCGCCAATGCGACCGGCGTCAGGGACATCGCCCTGGCGCACGCCGCCAGACGCCGCACCAAGAAGGATGTCCGGGGCCTCAGGGGCCTCTGCCACGGGAGCCGCAGGCCGTGGCTCAACACCTTGAGCTGCCGCAGGGCAGGCTTCAAGGGCTGCCGCCTCAGGAGTTCCGCACGATGTCATCGTCCCGACGGTGGCCTCCTCAGCCCCCGACGGACCTCGCCTCCCAGCTCCGCCACTCGAGGAAGGACCGTCGCGGGCAACCGGAAGGGCCACCACCACAGCTGGGTTCTCGCGAGGTCCCCGGAGGCCTGGGGGGCGCATCCCCCATTCATCGAAGCTGGGCATCTGCTTCACAAAATCAGCCCTGTTTGAGCAAAGGTACAGCAAGGCGCCCCTTGCCGGATGCTGCCAGGGGAAGGGTCCCCAGTCAGGATCATGAGAACCTTCCTCAGCACTTCAAGCGTCAGGTCTTCCTCTTGGAGCCTCATGCGGTCTTCATGCCCCCCGAAGGCCCACATCCGGCGGGAATGGCGCTGGAGAGGGGCGATGCGGCACAGGAGGAACTCCTTCGCCACCTTGGGTGCCGTCACACCGAGCACCCTCAAGTTCACAAATCGATGCCAGACGAAGACGAGACGGGAGCTCGTGAGCGTCTCCTGGCCTCAGCCCGAATTGCGGATAGCGGGCAAGGTTGGCTCCGAAAGCAGGGGGCTGGGCACTCGGACATCCACTTACATCCACCGCTCACGGAACCGAGTCGCAGGTGGAGGAAGGCTGAAATCAATCCCCGAGGCCGTTGTTTCAGGTGCGGCAAGGAAGCTCATGCACCCCGAGCGTTGGGTGGGATCTCTGAGGCAGAGAGAGAAGAAGTGGCGCAGCAAGGCAACTGAAAGAGGAATGCCCATCATCGCCTCGCAGACAAAAGCAAAAACGGCAAGAAGAGTAATGGATTCGGGGCCCAAATGCATCATGTGGATCTGGTAATGGGAAAGTACAGCATTGAAGAAATCAGAAAAGGGGGGAACCAGTCCCGCCCACAGGGCATCGGCAAAGTACCGGACCTTGGTGACTATTCTGTCAATGGAGAAGTGGGACGCGGGCCAAACCGTCTTCCTCCCGCACTCATTGAAGATGGTGGCAAGGGCAGAACTGACCTTGTCCAAGCCTTCCCGGTTGAGTATGATCGACCGGTCGACGGTAGGAGCCGTCAACGATGATGGACGAGGCGAGGGCACATGCTTTTGCCCTTTCCCCTTCTTCGTTGGAGCCATGGCAGCAGGAAGGGGGAGGATTCGAGATTGGATTGGAAGCGGAGCCTCGAGCTCGAGAGAAGGAAGAGCAGGAGGCGTGCGAGCGGCGAGAAGAGAGGTGACTATGTGCAACCGCGGGTCCGCCTAGCTGGGTGCAAAATGAGGAGGTGTGGGGGAACAGGGACGCCCACGTCCAATCAACCGCCACACGGCGCCCAAGGCCGCGGGCTATTGGGGCCCGCGGTGCTAAGCCAAGTCCAAGCGCGACTTGGGCCCGGGGGCTACTGTCGGCGTTCTAGGAACGTGGGTACCCAGACTTGCCTGCCTGCGGCCCGCGGCGTGGCTGAAGGAGTGGCCCAGTGCGGCCCATCTTCATTGACACCTGCTGAATACCCTCGCGAGGGGCCAAGCCTCGCGGGGCGGACGACAGGAGGCTTCCTCGGGCACGGCCTCGTCAGGCTGGCTCGCGAGGAGGCGGAGAGATCAAGGCAGGGTACATCGCGAGGTGCTCATGACGCAAGCCATGACGACCAAGGCCAGGCGGGCGCCAGGCGGGCACCGGCCTGCGCAGAGTCCTTGTTTCCTCTTTTGTGCAAAGGGGGCAAGCGCAGGCGAGAGTATCAAGCAAAGGAAACCATTTCGGTGCAACAAGACCAAGACCAGTAGGACGGCAAAACGGAGGTCATCGTGGAGCCCAAGCCGGCATCATCGTTAGGGTCTTTGGCAGGCGAGGACCAACTTTAGTCAGGATAAGTGTACGAGATGTTCCCCTTCAAAATGGCCATTTGTTGGCGCCCTTCCCGCTCAATAATTGGGGAGAAGCCCAGAGCCTGCCTATAAATAGGACTAGCCACCCACAGGGTAGAGAGATCGGATCCAAGGCATCAGCATCTAGAGAGAGAGAACGAGAGGCGACTGAACTCCCCTAGCATTCCATCTCACCAGCCAAGAACAAACCCTCACGAGGCTGTTCTTCCTTGTATTGTCCATCATCAGCCCCAGAGGCAATCCACCACACCACACACTAGAGTAGGGTATTACACCACAATGGTGGCCTGAACCAGTATAAACCTCGTGTCCTCTGTGTTGTTCTTCGTGTAGTTTAGATCCTTGCGAGGCGGCGAGACATGGGTAGGAAGGGGGTGTGATCTCCGCGTGCACCCCAGAGTTCGAACCTTGAGGGTCTGCCGGAACCCGAAATCCGACAGGTGTGAACACAACAATGCTTTATGTAAAAGTGGTAACCCCACTTGTGCTTAAACGATGAGTATGACCCTATGCTCAAATGTTCTCATTTGACTCCTAAGTCGATATATTCATACATAGATGACCAATCATTGAAAAATGCTTGATAGATGCTAGAGTGTTTGTGCATGATTTGCCACATATTTTATTTGCCATCTTAGGTTATGAGCATATTGGTTGCATAATTTTCTCCATTCGAGGACATCCATTTGTTGCTTTGATTGTTTCGCTTTTATTTTACCAAATGGATGTGTCGGATATCGGGTTCCGGAAAAATCCTTACAGTTTGAACTCTGGGGTGCGCACGAAGATCTTCTCCCTACCGATCCACGCCCCAAAACTTCGCTGTGAATCTAAGCTACACGATGAACAACACAAGGGACACGAGGTTTGTACTAGTTCGGGTGGATTGCCTCTAGGGCTAATGGTGAACAGTACAGAGGAACAACAGCCTCGCAAGGGGTGTTCTTGTGGTGGTGTGCTTGGAGAGGAATTGCTCCGTCTCTCTTTGCTCTAGGTGAGATCCAGATGCCATCTACTGTTGTGGCTATCTCTATATATAGAGCCCATGGTCCTCTTCCCAAATATTAAGCGGGAAGGGAGCCAACAACGACCATTTTGAAGGGGGAAAGCTAGTACAAGCTATCCTGACAAAAGGTGGTCTTCGACTGCCAAAGGCACTGGTGATGACACCGTCTTGGGCTCCACGGTGATCTTCCTCCTGCCGCCTGCTGGTCTTGGTCTCGTTGCACTGATATGGAAACCTTTGCCTGATGCCTCGGTACTCCGCGCCTGTGCTTGACCCCTTTGCACCAAAGTGCAAACAAGGACACTGCACTGGCTGGCGCCCGCCTGATCTTGATCGTCATGGATTTTGTCACGAGAACCTCACGAGGTACTCCTTGCCTTGATCTCTCCGCCTCCTCACGAGCCTGCCTGGTGAGGCCACCACTAAGGAAGCCTTGTGTCATCCACCCCGCGAGGCTTGGCCCCTCGTGAGGGTCTTGAACATGGGTTGATGAAGACGGGACGTACTGGGCCACTGCTTGAGCCACGCCACAGGCCGCATGCAGGCAAGTCTGGGACCCCCATTCCCAGAACGCTGACAGAAGCCCCCGGGCCCAAGGCGCGCTCAGACTTGGTGTAGCAGCGAAGCCAAAGGGCATGTGCGGAGAGCCCCGGGCCCCAACAGCCTGCGGCCTTGGTTGCCGCGTGGCAGTTGATTGGACGTCGGCGTCTCCGCTTCCCCACGCTGCCTCGGCAACTACCCAATTTGACGAGTCCCTGCTTCATACAAAAGGAGTCACGATTACCTGTGATCGTGTACGGGGAGGCGTGAGCCCCCATTGTCCATCTCTTCTTGCCCCGCTTGCTTCTTCTGCCTTGCTCCTCCTCCATCTTGCCGCCAATGGCACCGATCCGTCGGTTCTCATCCGAAGAGAAAGAAAAGGCCCCCCGGGAGGTGCCTGACCCGCTCCCTCCGAAGAAACGGCCGGTCCCCGACCGCCGCGTCGAAGTTGGCCGGAGATGTCGATGCCTTGGTATGAGCGGCCACCTCCTGGGTTGCCGCTCCCTCTGTATGCCCAGGCCAAGGGCCCTGGAGAAGGAGACGTCGAGCGATGCCGCCCGCGCCGTCGGCGAGGCCGACGAGCCATGGCGGTGCGCGCCGTTGCTCCTGGAGTCCACGCTGCGGACTCCTCTCGCGAGCTCGTGCTCCATGTTGCGATGCCTCTGAGCTCCTGGATCCGCTTTCGTCCCTTCTTCGCCCTCGGGATGCCGCTGAGGGGGCCTCTCGAGCTTTGGTTGCAGCACGCCGACTGCGATACCCCGACGACCGGAGTAGAGGTTGAAGCTGTCACTCCGGGCAAGGTCTACGTGACCCGAGGCTGGGGCGAGATCGCCCGGGTCTACCGAATAGGGGGTGCCCTCGTGATTCATTTCAAATACGATGGTGCCTCCTTGATGCTCTTCACGGTTTTTGATGCAGAAGGCCGCCGGCTGGAGTGCTGCCCCTGAGGAGGCAGCCAGGACATCGACGTGGCAAGGGCTAGGCCTGCCAGCCGCTTCCCCAACGGCTCTTCCGGCAGTAGTGGCGATGCTTGGGAGTCCAGTGACTCTCCCGAGCTCTTCGCGACTCCGGAGATGAGTGACTACAACTACATGCCCCAAGCTTGCGTCGTGCCCAGAGTAAGGCGGCTGCATCAGGCCGCCGGCGCGGCTGGTCTGGATGGGGTTGGCGCCGGCCTCCCGTGGCCCACTGTTGATGATGGCATCGGCCATGGGGGCGCGTGTAGTTATGTCTCCTTGGGATTCGCACCTTTTATTCACTACTGTCGGCGTTCTGGGAACGGGGGTCCCCAGACTTGCCTGCCTGCGGCCTGCGGCGTGGCTCAAGTGGGGGCCCAGTGCAGCCCAACTTCATCAGCTCAAGCTCAAGACCCTCGTGAAGGGCCAAGGCTTGCGGGGCGGATGATAGGAAGCTTCCTCGGGAGCAGCCTCCTCAGGCAGGCTCGCGAGGAGGAGGAGAGATCAAGGCGGGGTTGTCAGGACCCCGACTCGATGTCACATCGATCTAGCTGGTAACACCTCATATCACTTTGCGGCCTCACGCACGGTATCCCCACGGGTGTCGTCTTACCTTTTCCCGGGACCGTTTGCGCCTTTTGGCTCACGTATATGATAGTGTCGCTAGCATCCATATGATAAAGAGCCCGGGCTGACATGACTAGTCGTAAACCCAAAGTGGCACAGACTTACAGGGACAGGCATCCATGACCCAGCTTCGAACGTGTCGGTCATCAGCAAGTGGGTCCGGGCTGTAGCACTGGGCTAGCAGGACTCCGGTAAACCGGGCTGTAGCGGGCTAACAGGACTCCGGTACTCAAAGCGTGACATTTCCCCGAAGGGACAGACACAGGAACGAAGAAGGACACATGCCGGCCAGCCTAAGTGTTCCAGAGCAGTAGCAAGCTACCATGGCTCGGCGGCAACACTAGGAGACATTTCCCGGTAAGAGAGACTACTAAAGATAAACAACTAGATAGTCAGATCCCACACATACCAAGCATTTCAATCATACACACAATATGCTCGATATGTGCAAATACAACGAAGCATCACAACATGACTCTATGACACAAGTACTTTATTTAAGGCTCAGTGAGCCATACATAACATACACAAAGGTACGGGTCTCACGACCCCACATACAAGTCATACAGTCATACAAACCAGCAGCGGAAGTAACTTGTCTGAGTACAGACAACTAGTAAAATAAAAGAGGCTTTGGGAAGCCTAGCTATACTACGTGGTCCTTCACAAGCTCAGGGTCACCACCTGGGTCTTTAGCCTACTCGTTGATGTCAACGTCTACATAGAACCCATCAGAAGGGGTTGCAGCGTCTTCTGTAAAAATGTAGATTATAGCAACATGAGTACAAAGGTACTCAGCAAGACTTACATCAGATCCTACATACATGCATAGTATCAAGAAGGGTTGGTGGAGTTATTGCAGCAAGCCAGCTTTGACTCTTGGCTAGGCTATCCTACGATACTCCAACTTGAAATGGTTTTGCGCACACGAGTCCACTACTCACCAATTCAATACACTACCAAGGATCCACCTCCGTCTTCCTACGGAAGAGCCATCCTCGGCACTCACACTTATCTTGAGGCTTTTAACAGTTTCCATTTACTTGTCTATGAACTGTATAGGCAACCAAGTAGTCCTTTACCGCGGACGCGGCTATTCGAATAGATTATGATAACCCTGCAGGGGTGTACTTCTTCATACATGTTTCCACCACTTAGCGTCTGCACACGACATGTGCTCGGCAGACATCAAGCGAAAGCCGACGTGGGTGTAGACCACGACCTACCTAAACACTTAAGCCTCTAGTCCAGGTTTATCGCCTATTCAGGTTCCATCCGCAGGGAGTCCGGCCGAGGTTTCCCATACGGCCCCGAACGATGTGAACAGGGTTCCCGAGATACCTAACGGGTATTCGGTACACCCGGCCACGTACCTACCGCATCACAGCCCACCCCTACGGTCAGCGCTGTCCACGGCCTCCAGTAGGCTACAAACACCAGAAACTACTTGCAACTCCTGGACAGAGAGCTAGGGTGAATAAGAAGTCGAGCGGGGTCATATTTCAGGGCCCAATGCATGGTAGTAGCTGTATCTTAAATCACGCATACAGATCTCAGTGCTTAAGGTCAGCTTCAATGAAACAACCCACCATGTACTCCTACATGGCCTCTCATCGATACCTTTACCAAATCGTGTTCACCACACCACTCTCATTACCGACATAATCATTTCACTCTAGCCCATCACCCAGATGAACCAGACCTGACACGACTCTAAGCATAGCAGGCATAGCAAGGTAGGAACAACACATACATATGGCTCAAGCAACTCCTACACATGCTAGTGGGTTTCATCTAGTTACTGTGGCAATGACAGGTCATGCAGAGGAAATGGGTTCAACTACCGTAGCACACAGCAGTTTGAAACGCGTTGTCTTAATGCAGTAAAAGAGAGCAGGAGCGAGAACATGGGATTGTATCGATATGATCAAATGGTTGGTTGCTTGCCTGATGGTTCGATGCACGGATACGGTTCTTCGTTAGGGTAATCACGGTACTCCTCGGGGACAGAACCTGTCGCAAGGGCATCGATACGCAAGCATCACCAAACAATGTGCAACAATATGATGCATGCATGAAACATGGCAATATGAGTGTATTGGGCTAATGCAACTAAAACCAGAAGGGTTTGAACAAATTTGAATCAAGGATTCAAATTTCAAATTCAAATATGGCCTTTTAAAGTGCTTTTCCTTGTTCTGCTTAAACATCAATTTAACTTGTTTGATCATGCATGAAAATAGTACAGATGGATAGATTGGATTTTTCTGATCATTTTTCATATATAATTTGTCCAATTTGGAGTTACAGAATAAAAGTTATGAATTTTTGAAGTTTAAATAATATTCTGGAATTTCCTGATTTAAATTAAATCCAGAAAATCAATTACTGCGTCAGCCTGACGTCAGTGTGACGTCAGCAGGTCAACGGAACTGGTCCAGGTCAAACCTGACAGTGGGTCCCGCATGTCAGGGTGATTATTTTAATTAAAACTTAATTAAAACTAATCCTGTTTAATTAACAGGGCTGGGCCCCACCTGTCATTGACTCAGGGCCCACCCGTGGTCAAAGTTAATGTCGGCTGCCGGCGTTTAGTCGCCGGCGAGCCCGACGCGGCGGCGGAAGTGGTTTTGGTCATTTCGGCCACCAAACGGACCGCGGAGACCACCGGAGTGGAGCTGAGGCCAACCCGCAGCTCTTGGCGGAGCCCGTTGGGGTCGGGGTGGCCGAAGTCGACGGCGGCGAGTGTCAGGACCCCGACTCGATGTCACATCGATCTAGCTGGTAACACCTCATATCACTTTGCGGCCTCACGCACGGTATCCCCACGGGTGTCGTCTTACCTTTTCCCGGGACCGTTTGCGCCTTTTGGCTCACGTATATGATAGTGTCGCTAGCATCCATATGATAAAGAGCCCGGGCTGACATGACTAGTCGTAAACCCAAAGTGGCACAGACTTACAGGGACAGGCATCCATGACCCAGCTTCGAACGTGTCGGTCATCAGCAAGTGGGTCCGGGCTGTAGCACTGGGCTAGCAGGACTCCGGTAAACCGGGCTGTAGCGGGCTAACAGGACTCCGGTACTCAAAGCGTGACATTTCCCCGAGGGGACAGACACAGGAACGAAGAAGGACACATGCCGGCCAGCCTAAGTGTTCCAGAGCAGTAGCAAGCTACCATGGCTCAGCGGTAACACTAGGAGACATTTCCCGGTAAGAGAGGCTACTAAAGATAAACAACTAGATAGTCAGATCCCACACATACCAAGCATTTCAATCATACACACAATATGCTCGATATGTGCAAATACAACGAAGCATCACAACATGACTCTATGACACAAGTACTTTATCTAAGGCTCAGTGAGCCATACATAACATACACAAAGGTACGGGTCTCACGACCCAACATACAAGTCATACAGTCATACAAACCAGCAGCGGAAGTAACTTGTCTGAGTACAGACAACTAGTAAAACAAAAGAGGCTTGGAAAGCCTGGCTATACTACAAGGTCCTTCACAAGCTCAGGGTCACCACCTGGGTCTTTAGCCTACTCGTTGATGTCAACGTCTACATAGAACCCATCAGAAGGGGTTGCAGCGTCTTCTGTAAAAATGTAGATTATAGCAACATGAGTACAAAGGTACTCAGCAAGACTTACATCAGATCCTACATACATGCATAGTATCAAGAAGGGTTGGTGGAGTTATTGCAGCAAGCCAGCTTTGACTCTTGGCTAGGCTATCCTACGATACTCCAACTTGAAATGGTTTTGCGCACACGAGTCCACTACTCACCACTTCAATACACTACCGAGGATCCACCTCCGTCTTCCTATGGAAGAGCCATCCTCGGCACTCACACTTATCTTGAGGCTTTTAATAGTTTCCATTTACTTGTCTATGAACTGTATAGGCAACCAAGTAGTCCTTTACCGCGGACGCGGCTATTCGAATAGATTATGATAACCCTGCAGGGGTGTACTTCTTCATACATGTTTCCACCACTTAGCGTCTGCACACGACATGTGCTCGGCAGACATCAAGCGAAAGCCGACGTGGGTGTAGACCACGACCTACCTAAACACTTAAGCCTCTAGTCCAGGTTTATCGCCTATTCAGGTTCCATCCGCAGGGAGTCCGGCCGAGGTTTCCCATACGGCCCCGAACGATGTGAACAGGGTTCCCGAGATACCTAACGGGTATTCGGTACACCCGGCCACGTACCTACCGCATCACAGCCCACCCCTACGGTCAGCGCTGTCCACGGCCTCCAGTAGGCTACAAACACCAGAAACTACTTGCAACTCCTGGACAGAGAGCTAGGGTGAATAAGAAGTCGAGCGGGGTCATATTTCAGGGCCCAATGCATGGTAGTAGCTGTATCTTAAATCACGCATACAGATCTCAGTGCTTAAGGTCGGCTTCAATGAAACAACCCACCATGTACTCCTACATGGCCTCTCATCGATACCTTTACCAAATCGTGTTCACCACAGCACTCTCATTACCGACATAATCATTTCACTCTAGCCCATCACCCAGATGAACCAGACCTGACACGACTCTAAGCATAGCAGGCATAGCAAGGTAGGAACAACACATACATATGGCTCAAACAACTCCTACACATGCTAGTGAGTTTCATCTAGTTACTGTGGCAATGACAGGTCATGCAGAGGAAATGAGTTCAACTACCGTAGCACACAGCAGTTTGAATCGCGTTGCCTTAATGCAGTAAAAGAGAGCAGGAGCGAGAACATGGGATTGTATCGATATGATCAAATGGTTGGTTGCTTGCCTGATGGTTCGATGCACTGATACGGTTCTTCGCTAGGGTAATCAGGGTACTCTTCGGGGACAGAACCTGCCGCAGAGAGCACCGATTCACAACCATTACCAAACAGTATGCAACAATATGATGCATGCATGAGTCATGGCAAAATGAGTGTATTGGTGTCACACCCTAGCTAGTTATGCATTAGAGTGTTGCATCATGTTTACTCATTCATCAGAAACTTGAAATGGGGATGACAGAACCCCCAGTCCCCTCTGAAACCAACTAGGGTTTACTAAAATAATTTTTCAATGAACCTGAAATGCCCTTCTAAAATGCCCATCATTTTTGCCTTGGTTCAGAACCTCTGCCAAAAGTGGTGCACATTTTCCTAGGCCATCCTAGGGTTTTGAATTAAATCATAACTATTTGAATTTGGGCATTTAAAATTATATAAAATATTTAAATGCTCAAATATCTCCAAACTAAAATGTTTCATGTTGGAAATAATCCAACTATGGACCAGGAGTAGTTTGGTGATTTTTGGAGTTGCCTAGGTATTTTATTTAATTCAACAAAGTCGCAGTTATATTAAATAAAAACAGAAATAAAGAAAGGGGAAGACTTACC
>NC_041387.1:221950847-221952294 GCF_002162155.2 Triticum dicoccoides | reverse complement strand
TCATACACACCATACAGGGTTTAGTACAAGACCAAACAAAGTACTATTACGGTGAAAAGAGGATTACATCTCATCGGAGGCATTCCAAGCTCCTATACATTATTTTTCTACACCTCCGGAAGGAGTACAAACTAGGTCATATCCCACGAGTCACGCGGGACGATAGACGACACAGCTAGAGCGAACTAGTGATACTACCACTAACTCAGACCGATCCGTAGTAGTCCTCGTAGAAGTCACCTCCATAGCCTGGAAGCTCAACATGATCATCTGGAAACAGACGGTCTCGCGGAGCTTGTGGACCATAGGGGCTAGGATGAGGCCTTGGACCAACAGACGGTGGCCTGCGGGGACCGCGAGGTGGGGTGATGCCTCCTACATCACGCCAAACCATCACGTCTGGCAGAGCAGATCTCACAGGATAGAGATCGCGCATATCTGAATATCTAGCTTGCACCGCCGGTGCGAACCGAGTCAAAGTGGCCCAGTGGTCAGCACGGGTGTTGAAGAGCTCTAGCCTTAAGGCCCGATTTTCACGGTCCTTATCCTCGAGCATATCAGCAGTGGTGCGAGTCCGTGAATCCTCCTGAGTGGGGTCAGCATAGATAGCCTGGAGATACCCTTGTGCTCCCGGAAGTGATCCTGGCATATACCGGAAATCAGAGTCCCGAAATATACTAGATCTGACTCGCATAATGGTCATCATAGAGTAGGCGGCGTCCTGCACAGCCATCTCAATGGTAACCCCGAGTCCATAAGAGCAGTGAAGAGGCTCAGTGGATCCAGGATAAGATGGAAATATCCTGACAGTGCAGAGATACTGACTTTGATTAAAATCTCGGAATTGCTCTTCGACCGTGTACTCAGGATACCAGCGGTATCCAGCCTTAGTCATTACCCTGACCAACTTGGCAGTATGGCCGGGTACATCTAGGCATCGAGTCAGGCGAACCACTTGATTGAGGTCGCGAGTGGCCATATGAAAGCACAATCATAATGCAAAGGCATTAGAATTTCTAGCGAAATTTCGGCAGCATAACAGCTGTAAATGCTCAAGAAGGATTTTGAGACATTTGACAAAGGATTACATATACACTCATCATCATCATAACAAGGTTCTGAATCCATTCTAACAACATAATGTGGTAGTAGAACTGAACTAGGCTTGTATCCATCAACTTATAAGGTACTACTGATTAGTAACACGTGATCCTGATAGAGAGAACAGATCCTAATTCCTTATCCCCCGGTAGAAGAATGGACTGACTCAGATCAGAATGTCATAAGATAAAGGAGTAAAAAGAGCCTTACGTTCCAACCCACAAACAATTCCCCTACATATAACTAAAGAATTTCTAGACTCAACATCGACCAGTTTGGCTTGGAGAACCTACAGGCAGTCCGGCTCTGATGCCAACGCTGTCAGGACCCCGACTCGATGTCACAT
>NC_041387.1:221929538-221950682 GCF_002162155.2 Triticum dicoccoides | reverse complement strand
ACAGGTCGGTAATCTACAACCATCCGGTCCGTACCATCCTTCTTCTTGACGAATAGGACGGGGCAAGCCCACAGAGATGAGCTAGGTCGGATGAAACCCTTTTTCAAGGACTCATCGAGTTGTTTCTTAAGCTCGGCTAGTTCTAGGGGTGCCATCTTATAAGGTCTTCTAGCAATCGGAACGGTTCCTGGAATGAGGTCTATTACAAACTCAACATCCCTGTCAGGTGGAACACCTGGCAATTCCTCTGGAAAGACATCCGGGAAGTCACGGACTACCGGAACGTCCTCAAGGTCTGGCAAAGGGCTGGCGTTAAGAGAATATAATTGTCGCTTGGCTATTCGGGTCAAGACATTGACTATTTCTCCTGAAGGATGGGTGAGTTGAACAGTCCTAGAGAAGCAATCGATTTGGGCATGATGAGCCGACATCCAGTCCATACCCAGAATGATATTAATATCTAAAGATTTAAGGGCTATCAAAGACGCGAGGAAAACAAGTCTGTCGACTTGGATCTCATTTCCATAACTTACCCTAGAGGTCTGCCATCTAGACCCAGGGGTAGAGATTTCCATAGTGGATGGCATGTCACAGAATGCAACGTTATGCAAATGAGCATAACTTTCGGATATAAAAGAATGAGAGGCTCCTGTATCGAAAAGAACAGATGCCGGGTGGCAGTTAACAAGAAGCATACCGAGAACGACGTTGGGATCCTCTTGAGCTTCTTCGGCAGAGACACAGTTGACATGGCCACGTGAAGCGGTGACCGGCTTGGCGTGGAATATTTTTCCTGTCGGCTTGCCACGGCCAACAGCTTTAGCAGATTGATTGGGGTTGGTCTGGGGGCATTCACGCATATAGTGACCAGATTCCCCACACTTGAAACAAGTCACGGAACTGGTACGTGGAGGAACATTATTGGTTGGACCTCCATAGGGCTTGGCCGGTGCAGACTATTGAACGGGGCGAGGCGCCTGGAAAGATGGCCTCGGTGTGAACCTGGGTGGCAGGGCGGTGTTGGGTACCCACACGCGGCGCTTCTGAGGACCAGCACCGGACGAGGAACCCATGTCACGGCCATGCTTGCGTGTTGCGTCATAGTCAGTCTGACCAGTTTCAGCACTGATGGCTTTGTTGACAAGTTTCGAAAAAGATGTGCACTCATGCAGAAGGAGGTCACGGCGAAGCTCAGGACTAAGGCCCTTACGGAACCTTGCTTGCTTCTTGGCATCGGTAGACACTTCCTCAGTTGCATATCGGGCGAGATTACCAAACTCCCTGCTATAGGCATCCACAGAAAGTCGGCCTTGGGTGAAACTGCAAAATTCTTCACATTTACGGTCCATGAGACCCTCCGGAATGTGATGTTCACGGAAAGCCTCGCTGAACTCAGCCCAAGTTGTGACATGGCCCGCTGGGCGCATAGCTCCATAATTCTCCCACCATAGACTGGCGGGGCCTTCAAGATGATATGCAGCAAAGGTGACCTTGTCAGCCTCTGCTACCAGCGCGGAACGCAGTTTGTGAGAGATACTGCGAAGCCAGTCATCAGCGTCGAGAGGCTCGACGGAGTGGTGGAACGTGGGTGGATGCAATTTGATAAAATCACTGAGTGACACCACGTTAGCCCTCTGATGGTGTGCTGTATTCTGTTCAATACGCTCCAACAAACGGTTTGTCTCCCGCTTGTTCCTCTCAGCTTCCATCATAACCTCGGCTAGTGAAGGAGGATGAGGCAGATTTACATCCCTGGCTTCACTGCCTTCGGCCTGCTCTTGAGAAGCAGGGTTAGCGCGCGTGTTGACCATCCTAGGTAAACAAGACAATGATTTAGTCAGGATGGTGAAATTCCGACATAGGATTCATAATGTAAGAAATAACTCGGAATGCAAGATGATCATCCGTATGACATGGTAGATACAGAAACTGCTTCTTTTATTCCATCATCATACACACCATACAGGGTTTAGTACAAGACCAAACAAAGTACTATTACGGTGAAAAGAGGATTACATCTCATCGGAGGCATTCCAAGCTCCTATACATTATTTTTCTACACCTCCGGAAGGAGTACAAACTAGGTCATATCCCACGAGTCACGCGGGACGATAGACGACACAGCTAGAGCGAACTAGTGATACTACCACTAACTCAGACCGATCCGTAGTAGTCCTCGTAGAAGTCACCTCCATAGCCTGGAAGCTCAACATGATCATCTGGAAACAGACGGTCTCGCGGAGCTTGTGGACCATAGGGGCTAGGATGAGGCCTTGGACCAACAGACGGTGGCCTGCGGGGACCGCGAGGTGGGGTGATGCCTCCTACATCACGCCAAACCATCACGTCTGGCAGAGCAGATCTCACAGGATAGAGATCGCGCATATCTGAACATCCAGCTTGCACCGCCGGTGCGAACCGAGTCAAAGTGGCCCAGTGGTCAGCACGGGTATTGAAGAGCTCTAACCTTAAGGCCCGATTTTCACGGTCCTTATCCTCGAGCATCTCAGCAGTGGTGCGAGTCCGTGAATCCTCCTGAGTGGGGTCAGCATAGATAGCCTGGAGATACCCTTGTGCTCCCGGAAGTGATCCTGGCATATACCGGAAATCAGAGTCCCGAAATATACCAGATCTGACTCGCATAATGGTCATCATAGAGTAGGCGGCGTCCTGCACAGACATCTCAATGGTAACCCCGAGTCCATAAGAGCAGTGAAGAGGCTCGGTGGATCCAGGATAAGATGGAAATATCCTGACAGTGCAGAGATACTGACTTTGATTAAAATCTCGGAATTGCTCTTCGACCGTGTACTCAGGATACCAGCGGTATCCAGCCTCAGTCATTACCCTGACCAACTTGGCAGTATGGCCGGGTACATCTAGGCATCGAGTCAGGCGAACCACTTGATTGAGGTCGCGAGTGGCCATCTGAAAGCACAATCATAATGCAAAGGCATTAGAATTTCTAGCGAAATTTCGGCAGCATAACAGCTGTAAATGCTCAAGAAGGATTTTGAGACATTTGACAAAGGATTTCATACACACTCAACATCATCATATCAAAGTTCTGAATCCATTCTAACAACATAATGTGGTAGTAGAACTGAACTAGGCTTGTATCCATCAAACTTATAAGGTACTACTGATTAGTAACACGTGATCCTGATAGAGAGAATAGGTCCTAATTCCTTATCCCCCGGTAGAAGAATGGACTGACTCAGATCAGAATGTCATAAGGTATAAGGAGTAAAAAGAGCCTTACGTTCCATCCCACAAACAATTCCCCTACATATAACTAAAGAATTTCTAGACTCAACATCGACCAGTTTGGCTTGGAGAACCTACAGGCAGTCCGGCTCTGATGCCAACGCTGTCAGGACCCCGACTCGATGTCACATCGATCTAGCTGGTAACACCTCATATCACCTTGCGGCCTCACGCACGGTATCCCACGGGTGTCGTCTTACCTTTTCCCGGGACCGTTTGCGCCTTGTGGCTCACGTATATGATAGTGTCGCTAGCATCCATATGATAAAGAGCCCGGGCTGACATGACTAGTCGTAAACCCAAAGTGGCACAGACTTACAGGGACAGGCATCCATGACCCAGCTTCGAACGTGTCGGTCATCAGCAAGTGGGTCCGGGCTGTAGCACTGGGCTAGCAGGACTCCGGTAAACCGGGCTATAGCGGGCTAACAGGACTCCGGTACTCAAAGCGTGACATTTCCCCGAAGGGACAGACACAGGAACGAAGAAGGACACATGCCGGCCAGCCTAAGTGTTCCAGAGCAGTAGCAAGCTACCATGGCTCAGCGGTAACACTAGGAGACATTTCCCGGTAAGAGAGGCTACTAAAGATAAACAACTAGATAGTCAGATCCCACACATACCAAGCATTTCAATCATACACACAATATGCCCGATATGTGCAAACACAACGAAGCATCACAACATGACTCTACGACACAAGTACTTTATTTAAGGCTCAGGGAGCCATACATAACATACACACAGGTACGGGTCTCACGACCCAACATACAAGTCATACAGTCATACAAACCAGCAGCGGAAGTAACTTGTCTGAGTACAGACAACTAGTAAAATAAAAGAGGCTTGGAAAGCCTAACTATACTACGTGGTCCTTCACAAGCTCAGGTTCACCACCTGGGTCGTTAGCCTACTCGTTGATGTCAACGTCTACATAGAACCCATCAGAAGGGGTTGCAGCGTCTTCTGTAAAAATGTAAATTATAGCAACATGAGTACAAAGGTACTCAGCAAGACTTACATCAGATCCTACATACATGCTTAGTATCAAGAAGGGTTGGTGGAGTTATTGCAGCAAGCCAGCTTTGACTCTTGGCTAGGCTATCCTACGATACTCCAACTTGAAATGGTTTTGCGCACACGAGTCCACTACTCACCAATTCAATACACTACCGAGGATCCGCCTCCGTCTTCCTACGGAAGAGCCATCCTCGGCACTCACACTTATCTTGAGGCTTTTAGCAGTTTCCGTTTACTTGTCTATGAACTGTATAGGCAACCAAGTAGTCCTTTACCGCGGACGCGGCTATTCGAATAGATCATGTTAACCCTGCAGGGGTGTACTTCTTCATACACGCTCTCACCACTTACCGTCGTTTACACGACATGTACTCGACAACCTTCAAGCGGAAGCCCAACGTGGGTGTCGGCCACGACCTACCTAATCACCTAAGCCTCCAGTCCAGGTTTATCGCCTATCCAGGTTCCATCCGCAGGGAGTCCGGCCGAGGTTTCCCATACGGCCCCGAACGATGTGAACAGGGTTCCCGAGATACCTAACGGGTATTCGGTACACCCGGCCACGTACCTACCGCATCACAGCCCACCCCTACGGTCAGCACTGTCCACGGCCTCCAGTAGGCTACAAACACCAGAAACTACTTGCAACTCCTGGACAGAGAGCTAGGGTGAATAAGAAGTCGAGCGGGGTCATATTTCAGGGCCCAATGCATGGTAGTAGCTGTATCTTAAATCACGCATACAGATCTCAGTGCTTAAGGTCGGCTTCAATGAAACAACCCACCATGTACTCCTACATGGCCTCTCATCGATACCTTTACCAAATCGTGTTCACCACACCACTCTCATTACCGACATAATCATTTCACACTAGCCCATCACCCAGATGAACCAGACCTGACACGACTCTAAGCATAGCAGGCATAGCAAGGTAGGAACAACACATACATATGGCTCAAACAACTCCTACACATGCTAGTGAGTTTCATCTAGTTACTGTGGCAATGACAGGTCATGCAGAGGAAATGGGTTCAACTACCGTAGCACACAGCAGTTTGAATCGCGTTGCCTTAATGCAGTAAAAGAGAGCAGGAGCGAGAACATGGGATTGTATCGATATGATCAAATGGTTGGTTGCTTGCCTGATGGTTCGATGCACTGATACGGTTCTTCGCTAGGGTAATCAGGGTACTCTTCGGGGACAGAACCTGCCGCAGAGAGCACCGATTCACAACCATTACCAAACAGTATGCAACAATATGATGCATGCATGAGTCATGGCAAAATGAGTGTATTGGGCTAATGCAACTAAAACCAGAAGGGTTTGAACAAATTTGAATCAAGGATTCAAATTTCAAATTCAAATATGGCCTTTTAAAGTGCTTTTCCTTGTTCTGCTTAAAACATCAATTTAACTTGTTTGATCATGCATGAAAATAGTACAGATGGATAGATTGGATTTTTCTGATCATTTTTCATATATAATTTGTCCAATTTGGAGTTACAGAATAAAAGTTATGAATTTTTGAAGTTTAAATAATATTCTGGAATTTCCTGATTTAAATTAAATCCAGAAAATCAATTACTGCGTCAGCCTGACGTCAGTGTGACGTCAGCAGGTCAACGGAACTGGTCCAGGTCAAACCTGACAGTGGGTCCCGCATGTCAGGGTGATTATTTTAGTTAAAACTTAATTAAAACTAATCCTGTTTAATTAACAGGGCTGGGCCCCACCTGTCATTGACTCAGGGGAGTCAACCAGGGCCCACCCGTGGTCAAACCCGGGTCGGCTGCACCGGGGTTTAGCCGCCGGCGAGCCCGACGCGGCGGCGGAAGTGGTTTTGGCCATTTCGGCCACCAAATGGGCCGCGGAGACCACCGGAGGGAAGCTGAGGACAAACCGCAGCTCTTGGCGGAGTCCGTTGAGGTCGGGATGGCCGGAGTTGGCGCCGGCGACGACTTTGGCGGCCACCGGGGTTCGGTCGGAGGTGAACTTGGCGCTAGAGGGTTCAGTGAGGCTCGTGGAGTAGCTAGCTAGATGCTGCGGAACTTGGTGAGTAAGATGGACACCATCTTGTGGCCGGAGGATGACCGGGAGCATGTCGGCGACGAGCTCCACGGCGGTGGGTGCGGTTGAGCTCCGGGAAGTTGCTACACGGCTCGGGAGCAAGAACGGAAGGGAGGGGAAGATGGCTAAGCTCACAGTGAGTGCGACGGAGTTCTTGGTGCGGCCGGAGATGGACCGGAGCGACGACGGCGTTGAAGGGGATCTCCGGCGACGGTGAGCTCGGGCGAGGTCGGTGCGGTGGTCTCGGGCGTTGCGAGCGCTCGGGGCTCGGCTGCTCGATGAAGTGGACAGCGGCGGAGCTCCTGGACACGGTGAGACGGCGTGGGGTGGTCGGAGGGTGTGGCTACGGCGAGGGGGTGGCGGCGATGGCGTCGGCCATGGCTGGGGCGTGCGAGGGGGAGGAGCTGGAGAGGAGAGGGGGTGTCTGGGGGGTTCGGGGGAGAGAGGGAGGCCGATCCTCGACGTCACCTGGCGAGGGGAGCGGCGAGGCGGCGAGCAGGTGCGTGGCGCACGCCGCGGTCGCCGTCGGGCACCTGCCTGCCTGCCTGGCCGGCAAGCAGCTCACTGGAGCGGTGCTGGGCTGGGCCGGCAGGTGGGCCGGGGCAGGCGTCAGGTAAGTTTTTTTTCATTTTCTTCTGTTTTCTGTTTTTCTAATACTTCTGCAACTTTGTTGAATTAAATAAAATACCTAGGCAACTTCAAAAATCACCAAATCACTCCTGGTCCATAGCTGGATTATTTCCAACATGAAACATTTTAGTTTGGAGGTATTTGAGCATTTAAATATTTTATATAATTTTAAATGCCCAAATTCAAATATTTATGAGTTAATTCAAAAACCCTAAGATGGCCTAGGAAAATGTGCACCACTTTTGGCAGAGGTTCTGAACCAAGACAAAAATGATGGACATTTTAGAAGGGCATTTCAGGTTCATTGAAAATTATTTTAGTAAACCCTAGTTGGTTTCAGAGGGGACTGGGGGTTCTGTCATCCCCATTTCAAGTTTCTGATAAAAGAATAAACATGATGCAACACTCTAATGCATGACTAGCTAGGGTGTGACAGGGGTACCTCGCGAGGAGCCCGTGACGCAAGCCATGACGATCGAGACCAGGCGGGCGCCAGGTGGGCGCCGGCCTGCGCAGTGTCCTTGTTTCCCCTTCGGTGCAAAGGGGCAAGCACAGGCCAAGGCATCAGGCAAAGGTTACCGTTTCGGTGCAACAAGGCCAAGACCAGCAGAGCGGCAAGATGGAGGTCATCGTGGAGCCCAGGACGGCGTCATCCTCAGAGCCTTTGGCAGCTGAAGACAAACTTTAGTCAGGATAAGTGTACTAGATGTTCCCCTTCAAAATGGCCAATTGTTGGCGCCCATCCCGCTCATTATTTGGGAAGAGGCCTAGGGCCTCGCTCTATAAATAGGACTAGCCACCACAGAGTAGAGGCATTGAGCATACATCTCAAGAAGACACATAGACTAGAGAGAGGTGACTGAACTCACCCAAGCAGTTCATCGCACCAGCTCAAGAACAGCCCCTCGCGAGGCTCTTCTCCCTTTGTATTGTTCACCATTAGCCCCTGAGGCAATCCACCACACCACACACTGGAGTAGGGTATTACACCACAATGGTGGCCTGAACCAGTATAAATCTCGTGTCCCTTGTGTGTTCATCTTTCTTGCTTAGATCCTTGTGAGACTTCAAGACGTGAGCTGGTAGGGGAAAGATCTTCATGCGCACCCCAGTGTTCGAACCTCAAGGGTCTGCCGGAACCCGAAATCCAACATTTGGCGTGCCAGGTAGGGGTGCGCTGGAATCTTTCTTCCGCTGGTCGCGTCTGATCTTCGGTCATGTCCATGGCTGACACTCACCGAGCCTGCGCTGAGTGTTGGGCCGCACTCGCCACCCGCGTCGCCCAGACGGCGCCCGTCGGGGGTCGCCCCCGTCATTCCTCGTCGCCTGCCGCCAACGCCGCCACCGGACCGGCAGGGAATGAGCAGCAGGCCTCGTCCCTGCATCGTTTGGTGCGGCGGGAAGGCCGCACCGCCACCGCATCGCTGACTCCAGCCGGTTCGTCGTCCCACACCCGTCGCGCCCCCACGGACGCACACGCTGCGCTGCTCCTAGCGCGTGAGCTCCTGCACTACCGTCCCGTCGACGACCTCTATGAGGACTGGCTCGCCTGCATCACCGAGCTCGTCAGCGCCGCAAGGGGCTCCCCTACGCCGTCCCTCTCGCTGCCTCGTCCTCCATCCTACGCAGGAGGCGAGGATCAAGAGGTGCCTCCGCCGCCTCCTCCCCAAGAAAGGAGGTGACAAGAAAAGAGCTGCCAAGAGATCCCTCGTCCCCAAGAAGGTGCTCGCGTGCTCCCAGCACCGGAGCGCCGTGACCGCATCCCTGCACCGCCACGTCAAGACCCCGCGCTGCTCCAGGCAGCGGTGCGGGGGAATCTCTAGGAGCAAGCCCCGCATCAGCAGAGAGATCCGGTGGCCACCGCAGGCTGCCGCGCTTTCACCGCCGAGCTGCATAGCGTCGCATGGCCTGGCAAGTTCAAGCCGGACCTGCCTCCTCGCTATGACGGAACTGCCGACCCCGCGGAGGTCCTCCGTCTCTATGAGCTGGGCATGGAAGCCGCCAACGGGGACGAAAAGGTCATGGCAAATTGGTTTCGCATGGTGCTCAAGGACGGTGCCCGTACCTGGCTCCTGAACCTGGCTCCTGGCACTATCTCCTCCTGGGACGAGATGCGCACCCGCTTCATTGCCAACTTCCAAGGTACTCGTGACCGGCCCTCGGCCATGAGTGACCTGTGCCGCACCAAGCAACAGCCCGGAGAGACCCTACAGAAGTACATTGAGCGCTTCAACAACGCCCGCCTCAAGATCCCCAGGATGACTGAGGAGGCCATCATCTCAGCCTTCTCTGATGGCGTGTGTGACATCAGGATGAAAGAGGAGCTAGCAATCCACGAGGACCTGTGCACATCACTGGAGCTGTTCAACTTGGCGACCAAGTGCGCCAGGGTTGAGGAAGGGTGCCTCTCCCTCCTCGAGCTTCCGGCTGCCGACCCAGAAGAGAAGAAGCCCAAGGTCAAGGCCGTGAAGCGCAAGGGGGTTGCCATGCTCGCGGCAGAGCTAGATACCAAGCGAGGCAGGGATCAGCCTGAGTCATCCAAGGGCAGCCGGTAGTGCGTGTACCACGACCTCCACACCCACAACACCAACGAATGCCAAGAGCTCAGGGCTGTGTGAGATGGGCGTATCAGCCGATGTCCCGACCTCAACGACCGGGGCAATGGCCGAGGAGGAGGAAGAGGTGGAGGACGATGGGAAGACCGTGGCCCTCGCCAAGGGTGGCGTGACCGACCTCGCGAGGACCGCTGGTAGGACCATCCCCACGAGGGGGGTTGGAGGGATCAGCCTCGTGAGGACCGCCCTCAAGTCAACGTAGGCCTCCCTCCTCTGCCACCGCCGCCAAGCAGGAATGAAGACCATCACCTGGACAAGGGGGCTAGGGGCTTCCAGGAGCCATGCACAATCACTTGCATCCTGGGCGGTGCTCAGGCCCCAGCCTCTCAGCGCATCTTCAAGCAGTTTGCTCGCGAGGTGAATGTAGTCCTCCCCAAGCTTGAGGCTGTGCGCCCTCTCAAGTGGTCAGCGTGCGCTATCACGTTCAGCTTAGCGGATCAGCTCAAGTCCGCAGCGACGGCTGGAGTCCTCCCGATGCTTTGCTCCCCAGTCATCAGCAATGTGCAAGTCACCAGGACCCTCATCGATGGCGGAGCTGGACTCAACGTCCTGTCCATCGACACATTCAACAATCTCCAAGTGCCATATGATCAGCTTCTGCCAACCAAGCCTTTCTCAGGAGTCACTGATGGTTCCACCATCCCGATTGGGCAAGTTCGCCTTCCCGTCACCTTTGGGCAGCACAACAACTACCGCACCGAGCTCATTGACTTTGACGTCGCCCACATTCGCCTGCCATACATTGCCATCCTCGGGTACCCAGCCCTGGCCAAGTTCATGGCAGTGACTCACCACGGCTACAATTTCCTGAAGATGCCAGGAAGCGGTGGAATCATCACAGTGCCTTGTGAGGAAAGGGATGCAGTGTGTTCTCTTGAGCATGCCTTCCAAGCCGCGGCAATCGAAGACCCAGATCACAGGAGCAGGAGGCTTCCGGAGGTGGTCCCTAAGAAGAAGAAGGCTTCACCTGGCTCGAACACTCACGAGGCAGGCACCCCCGGAGGCGTTGCGTCTGGACCCGCACCCGTTCAAGGGGCGCCACCCTCTGTCGCATAGGAAGGCATGCCCGGTGCCCTCCTCGGGCAGGGCTCAGGGGCTCTGTCTTGGAGAGCCACTGACTTTGCCAAGGTCACGAGGGAGGCACTCGGGCACCACTTGGAGGCATGCTTCAAGGCATGTTTCCCTTAGGAAGGCGTGAGGCAAGGAGGGTCAAACCCTCAGGAGTTCATCGCGAGGAACATTTAGGAGCTACAGGAGTCAAGAGTCATGCGCGGTAGCCGCCGCCTACCCGTCGTAGCCCCACATCCTGGCGAGGATGGTGGGCTGCGCGTCTGCATCGATGTACAAGGGCTCAACCGAGCCACGTCTCAGGAGCGCCTCTGGCCTTCATGCGTGTTGCATTGTGAGGGTCCACCTCACAGCTATGTTCGCATGCCCTTTGGCCTGCCGAACGCGGCTGCTGCCCACCAGCGCCTGATGAGGAGCATCCTGGAAGCTCAGGTGGCCAGGCACCACGCGTTCCTGGAGGAGATAGAGATGGACCTTGAGGATCTGCCCGGACCCCTAGAGCCTCCCGAGGCTCAGGGCTCCGAAGGCTCGTGAAGGTTGGCTTCTTCATCACGCATCGTCAGCTACTCCGACACTCGCTCTGCAATGGTATGAGGTGACATCTTTCGAAGTTATATTTTTAGCGGGGAGTGCCCGCAGGGCCGCATCATTCCCAGGTCGCGTGGGTCCGTCCCTGCGGCATGTATCCGTTTTTCTTATGCTCTTTACCTACCTTGTTGGGGGCGCCCCTCGGCCTGCATTATCCCCAAGCAACTTGGGCCTGACCCAGTGGCTTTTGCTTTCTCCGCATCTATCTAAATGGATCTGCTCCTCCGCGCTTAACCTGATTCCCATGGATATCATCCGCTGCTTATCGCGGACCTCTCAGCTCTTATGCAAAGCGCTTGCACGTTAAAAGGGGGGCGCCAGAGCATCGCGACTCATGGGCTCTTACTGGCTCTCCATCCCTCACCCCCTGGCCTTGACCCACGGCATCGCGACCTGTCATACCAGCGGCAGCTGAGCTCGCTCGAGGGCTGGGACCTGAGGATGTAGAGCATTTGCATTCTAACCACCCTGCATAAACACACCATTGATAAAGGCCTAGACCCAGGCGCAACCCTCCTCGAGGCAGGGCCTCGTGAGTCCCGCGCTAGCTCACGGGTGCCCAGATACACCTCTCCTAGCCCTACCATGCCAGCCACGTGTCAGGGCGGGGCTGTACACACCCCGGGGGCTCCTCCCAGAGGGGAGACCCCTCCCACGTACCAGTGGAAGCACCATGCTCAGCGCTGGATGACGACACTGCCGAGGAGCGGCAATGCCCGTACACATACGGAAGAGCTATGCTCCGCACTTGTGATAAACAACTGAGGGCGGCCCACGGCCGTATCAACCTCAGGGAGCCCAGAGCTTAGTGTCTGTCACCATCGCAACGCCTCCCCTCGGGAGTGCCGCGTGAGGGGGCTGGACACAGGGGCTGCACCCAGGCTACGCCCGATAACACGCCACCGAGCCAGGTCCCTCAGACCTGGTCGTCGCGCGCCTCTCCCCGAGCGGAGCCAAGGTATGAAGACTCGTTTGCACGTCAAGGGGGACTCCTGAGCATCGCGACTCAGGAGCCTAACTGGTCACGTAGCCCCTCACTCCTTAGTCACGTCCTGGTTTCCGATCGGGGCTAACGGCGGCTAAGGTATGCGCGGGGCCGGGCCCTGCCGACGTAGAACGACAAATCCACTCCTATGCCTCCCTTCCCTACTTGCTGTTTGCACGTCAAGGGGGACTCCTGAGCATCGCGACTCAGGAGCCTAACTTGCCACGTAGCCCCTCACTCCTTAGTCCCGTCCTGGTTTCCGGTCGGGGCTAACCACGGCTGAGGTATGCGCGGGGCCGGGCCCTGCCGATGTAGAACACAGGCAAATGGGAGGGAAAATGCAAATTCTAGGGAATTCAAAAGCAAATATTACAAGCCATAGAGTGTTTCACAACACCGAACACAAGTTCTAACGCCCCCACGAGGCATGCTGCATGTTGCCGGAATTAAAACAGGACAGAAGCCACAAAGGGATTTCTTTCATGTGGTGCCGCCGCCTGTGGTAGAGTCACGCTGGTTGGCTCTGCCTCCTGAAGCGGCAGAACTGGCGGCGTCGCGCCTGGGCAAGGTGCTAAAGGCACGGAACCTCCCCAGAAAAGCCTCGGCTCAGCCCTTCATGGCCTCGGCAGCAGCGGCAGCGACGTCTCCGCTCACAGGGTCCAGCAGGCTGTCGAGGTCGACATTGGGGTCGCGAAGGTAGACGTGGCTGAGGATGCGTGTCAGCGCTGCAGACGACAGGGCACGCGCCTCGGCCTTGGCAGTAGGGCCAAGGCCGTCCGCGACATCTTCAAGTGCACGGACCAGGAAGGGAACCAAGTCAGCAGGGCCGTCCTCTTCGCCAGCCAACGGCTTCTTTGAGCCGCCCTCGTAGAGCGTCTTCAGCGCGGCGCGAGCCTTCTCCTCCAGCTCGGCGAAGGCCACTCGATCCTCGGCCAGGACCTTCGCCTTGCGGTCTAGCTCGGTCCTCTCCGCCTTCAGCGCCTGCTCCAACGTCTGCAACCGACCATGGCGGTGACCAAGCTCGGCGTCCCGGTCCTTGCTGGCAGCCTCCCGAGCCTTCATCTCTTCCTTCTTCTCCTGGAAGATGCAGACCTCTTCACGAGCTCGTCACGCAGGCCTTGCAGCTCGACCTCTAGCGCCTTGCAGCGGCCCCGGGCATCCGCAGCGTTACCCTGGGCAGCATCGCGAGCGTCCTTGGCCTGGCAGGTGGCTCGCTTCTCCTCATCGGAGGCAGACGTAGCCTGGCTCAGCGCCGCCCAGAGCGGGCCCAGCCAGAAGCTAGCTCCAGGCGCCCGACTCAGTTCGTTGGCGGCCTAGTCTAAGACGGCAGAGGGATCAGAAGAGACGGGAGCCGGTGGAGAAGGCGGAGAGGACGGTAGTGTGATCACAGCTTGGGAGGAAGGAGCCTCCCGGGCCTTGGACACCTCAGCGGTAGCATCAAGCCGAGGCACCTCCAGCATCAGCGGGGCCACGGGGGCTGACTCCTCGCCAGAGTGTCCCTATTGGGCTCACGAGGATGACCGGGCAGGGGAGGCACGAGCCACGATGCCTCCCTTTCCCGCAGACGAAGGCGCTGCCCCGGTAGACGAACTCGCCTCAAGCAGGGCCGCAGAAGCCCCCTTCAACCTCTTCATCGCAGGTGCCGGCCTGATCAAAAGAGTGCAGATGTCAAGTCTCGGTGGAAGAAACAAAGCAAAGCGATCGAGCACTTACTGGTCGTCGTTCGTGGACTCAAGCAGCCTCCGGCCAAACTTGAAGCCCGAGAGCCTACAGCTGGGATCGGCCTTGGGAGGCCCGGAAGCAGAGGGCGCATCGGGAAGACCGGAGCTGGCCTCAGACCGCCCCGGAGCCAGAGCAGACCCTGGGAGAACCAGCCCCGACCTGCCCTTCCTCGGGACCAGGGGAGAATCCTCCCCTCCTTGCCTGGCGCTGGCCTCATCGTCGTCCGGCATGAAGCGGAGGGCGCGGGACCTGCGTCAAGGGAAGGAATCCCCGACTCCTCGCCAGTTGCCTCGGAGTCAGACTCTTCTTCCTCCTCCTCCTCTTCTTCCTCCTCACTCCCGCGCCACTACTAGGAAAAGGCCTACTAATGGCGCACCGGTTTTGCCTACTAATGGCGCACTACCGGTGCGCCATTAGTAGCACGCCACTAGTATTTTTTACTAATGGCGCACCACTGGTGCGCCATTAGTATCTGGTGTACTAATGGTGCACCAGGCAGTGCGCCATTAGTATGTATGACCATTCACCATTAGTATGCCTCCCGGGGACCCATATGTAACCATGTGCTTTGTCATACTAATGGCGCACTCTGCCTCGATGGGCCATTAGTATCCTTTGGCATACTAATGGCGCACCTTTTGGTGATGCGCCATTAGTATGAATATTTGGTTTTTTTTGCTTTTCTGATTTTTGCACAGGTTACAAAATATATTATTGGACAGAATATAGACAGCAGCACAGAGCAACAGCAGATTCATCGAATACAATAGAAGATTAGTCTCCGAATACAATTCATCATATTAGTCTCTGAATTCAAAAGACCGAACAAAGATAAAACATTACAAGTCTCAAGACCGCGAGTATTGAATTTGTCTTCACATTACAAGTCGATATCGATCATCTAAACTACCATCACATAAAAGAGAGTTGCGGTCATGACGATGAGCATCATCGCGATCAAACTGGTCTTCATCCGGTTCCTCCAACGCTCCCTCCTCTCTCCCGCTAGATAGCGGGCGTATCTAGATTCGGCCTCCGCCCTAGTGGTGTACCCTTTGTAACTGTTACTGCTGAAACGGTGAACCTGTCTCTGACACTCCTCCAGTCATTGTAGACTCTGGGAACCTTACCCTTGTACACGACATACGATGGCATCTCTATGCACAAGCCAAACAACAGACAATACATAAGCAATATGTAAGTATGCAACAAAAGGATCGGAAGAGAAAAGCAAGACATTAATAGCACGATTCATGGTCCTACTAATAAATAGCATCGATTACATCTAATTTGAACAACCATCCAAACCAAAGAGACATACGAATTCATTAAAGTTTAATTACAACATGAGCCAATCAATGTTTCAGAACTACACATCACTACTTTCGACTCGACTCATCGGACAGGAGCGTGGATGAAGCCGCCGTCTGTCGTGATGGTCATGAAATGGCGGTCGTTGTCACCCTGCATCTGTAGCATTCCATCTATCTCATTGTTGGACGGTTGATATCTGAGGTAGAACTGCCCCGAGGTATGAAGGACATCTTGATGGATGATGTCCGCAAACTCTGACTGGATGCGAAAGAATTCTTGTCTGAGGTCCGCATCTTGGGTTACCGACAACCTCACGGCCCAATCTTTGAGACTATCTGGTAGCAGAAGGTGATGATGGTCCCTTACGATCGCCCGCATGTGATGGAGGGCGTAGTAGGCATCCTTCTAACCGCCAGGCGGCTGCTTGACGCAGCAGAAATTTGTATTGTGTGAGAAGGTGTGCTTGCGGTACTTAGGAACTGCCCTGGTGAAGGTGCCTCCAGATTTGGCGTAGCTGGGGAGAACATCATCAAGAACTTTCTTGACATTTGTGTAGTCTATCTTGGAGTTACGGTTCGGGTCAAAATACATGGCCATGGAATATTTCGGTCTTAAGAGGATCAGTGTGCAATGTGTGTCACTGCACAGAACACGGAATGTTAGAAAAAAAAAGAACAATCGAAATCTAAGAAATCATATGTTACGGGGCGGTTAAGGGATGACCTAATCGGGAAAGTAAGCCACAAGGAAGTTATCCTTATCTGGGTTTGCCAGAATGACGCCTTCTAGGTGTGAACTCGCAACTTGGCGGTCCCCAGCGCTACTCAAGTGCTTGGCACGCATATAGAAGGGCTTGACTATCACGATGTCCGGGGTCTTGTCTCTAATGATCCGCATCTCCATACTCAGCGAAAACAGCCGAACGAAGGTGTAGTGCAGCGGATGAAGGTTAAACATAGCAAAGATGTCATCAAATCATAGGACGATCGTACCCCCGATGTCGCCATCCACAAAGCCCTTGCCCTCTGGCACCTTGGCCACGAAAACCGGGTATGCCACATCATTCTCTCTGAGACGCCGCTTCTCCAAAGAAAGAACACTGTCGTGTAGACTCCGCATAGCGCCGGTTGCAGCATTGAGCATATTTGGCGGTAGCATCGCTCTACCTGCCACATGCACCCTCCTCGAGATATCCTTAGGTGAAGGTGGCCCGTCCTGAGCACGGATCGAACTCGGTGCCGGCTGGCTCGCACCGGCGCCCTTGTTATTCCTTCGTTTCCGTCCCTTCTTCTTGATCTCCTGTAATGGGACCGAGTTCTGCTCACAGACCGCCTTCTTGAGCGTGTTGGGGCTGATAATATTTCGCACCTCAGCTATCTGAGGCTCGGTGAAGGCGGGAGCTGGTGGCGTCTCCTGAGAACTGAACGCCATACGACGCCTGTTGCAATTGGATTTCTCTGCCGTATCAGCTAGATTGCGGTGGTCTTGGTTGGGTTCTTGAGAAAGAGGCCCGCAGAACTCGTCAGCGTACCCATGTTCGGCAAAGTACTTATCGACTTTGGTAAATGTACCGTCATCATTGTCGTCGTTGTCCGGATCCTGTACCATAGTGATGCCCGTATCCTGTGCCATAGGGATGTTTGGCATAGGGATGTCCGGCAGGTCCGGTAGCGTTGCGGCGTTCTTGCCATGGCTTGGCGCCGGCACGACTGGCAGTCTTTTCTGTGGGGTGGTGTCCCCCGCCCCAAAACGAATCTGGCTCTTCGGCCAAAGCAGGGGCCAGTTTAGGCAGGCGCTGAGGTCATCTCATCTTCTTCGTTGGCCCCAGTGGGTCGAATCAAATGTAACAGGTCGTCGCAGCCTGGCAGCACCCGAACCACTTCAACCCTATACACTGTGGGTGCCATCGGATTACCGTGGAACATGCGGTTTCCCGGTTGAATGATTGTTCCCTTGGCGACATCGACCAACTCGCCGCCCACGAAGTGCAGAAGAGTGCAAGGAACGTCGGCGGCGCCCTGCGAAAACATGTAGGGCGTCAGGGATGCCCAGTCAAAGGCAAGGAGATGAAGTCATTGGCCGAGAGGCTTAGTTACCATGATGCCGTCGAGCTCGGCTAATGTCGAGGCACCGCAACGGCGGGCGTGCAACTAATGGAGGGGGCGCTTGCTGGGGAGGTTTCGGCCAGCGTACACCCGGGTGCATTAAGCTCCAATGCCCGTGCCGGCGCCGGAGACACGAATACCGCCTCCGCCGGAGACACCAATGGCGCCACCGCCGGAGACACCAATGGTGCCGCCGGAGACACCAATGGCGCCGCCTGCGCCCTGTGCGAGTTGCTGGCCGTGAAGCTGGGAACCGGGGGTGGCCCGTGTTGGCGCCCGCAATCCATGTCGTCAGCCCATGAATCAACGTAGGCACCATGGCGTTGAGCTTCGTTCCCAGTTGTTGTTCCACTTGCTCTTGGGCAAGCTCCGGAATCCGCGCCACTTGTGCCTTGAGTGCTTCAACCTCGCACGTCTAGCTTTCTGAGCTGGTCTTTTTCTCCTTCCGCACACCAGCGGTATGGTATGACCCCCATTTTGTGGACAAACCTTTGCCGGCCACACGACCAGCTGACGTCGGCTTAGTGAGCTTATCCTTCTTTTTCATTACGTTCAACGCCCTATTTAAAGGGGTGTCGAAAGGGGAGCTCTGAGACGACCCCGCGCTACTGCTTTCAGTGTCCTGCGAAAGGAACGTCAACCATTTAGAAATATTGGGGATTAATTAGAGTGCAACCATATGGAGCTAATTACGCGGGGGTGTATTCCTTACCAGAACAAGCTCAAGCGCCCTGGTCTTCGGATCCGTGGTAAGCTCCTTTGTTATCGGGTCCTCCTTGTACCGGGCCCTGACAAAGTTCCTGGTCTGCTTGTCACCGCTGTATTTCTCGAAGTGGGCGGTAGGCCTCGCTCGGCACGCTCCGCGTCTTCCTTGTCCCATATTGGCTCCGCCACTCTGTAACTGCCGGGACCGAGTTTGTGTTCCCCTAAGTTCAACTCCCGCATTTCTTTCACCCACTGACTTGATTCGGAGGTTGCGCTGCTCTCGCACTTGATCTTGAACTCCTTGTACTCATCTTCGCTCATCAAAGGATATTTTGCCTTGATCTTCTCATAACTATCACCTTTATCAATCATTCTCTTCACCGCACTTCTCCAAGTAGACAGGGCCGTGCTCATCCTCGTGAGGGCGGCACTATTCACTTTATTCCCTGAGAGGCGTGTGTTTTCAAATTCGGCGGGGAACTTGTATCGTTCGTGCAGCTTCATGAAGAGGAGGTTGCGCAAATTCCCGTGGTCCTTATGCCTAAGGTTCTCGGTGTTGATCGAGACGGTGCTCCGGAGAATGCACCCGAGCTGAAGCGAGTACCCCTTGACTATATGTTTGGGCTCCGTTGGATGCCCGTCGGAGTCCAGTTGAGTAAATTCCTCCTTGAGGGTGCAGAGCGCATTCGGGCGCTGGTCCTTCCTTTGCTTCTTCGGTTGGCTGCCATCTGTGTGTGCGCCGCCATCATCAGTGGTGGCATCCTCGACGGCACCATCAGTGGTGTCATCCCCGACGCCACTAGGGGTTGTGTAGTCAGGATCGGTGTCTTCCGCGGCGTCCTCATAGCGGTGAGGTTGTTCCTCCATCTCCTGGGACAGCTCCCAAAATTGCTTGCCGCCTGAACCACCAGCGTCATCGTTGTGGGCCATGTTTCGCTCTAAATAGGAAAAAAGTTTGGTCAAAAAGTTGGTTATTGTCAAGGAACAAGATCATGGTCTCATCATTTAGGGTTTGTCGACGCTGAGGCACCCTAAAAGCCTAAGCTTTCATCATTTAGGGTTTGTCGACGCCGAGGCACCCTAAAAGCCTAAGCGTACATCATTTAGGTTCTCATCGACACCGAGGCATCCGGCGCAACCAAGTTAAGTTTTCATCATTTAGGGTTTATCGATGCCGAGGCAACCTAGGTTGGTCCTAATCACTTGGCACTATTGCCACCTATGTTGGCTTTATCATCTAGGGTTTATCGATGCTAAGGAGAATTTTAAGTTGGGCCTAATCACTTGGCTCTATTGCCACCTATGGTTTAATGCAGCAAGAATAAAGGGGCAGTTGATCCTACTTAATTAAGTACTAAGATACCCTGGCCCATGCATTAGTCGCAAGTACCCCATATGTCCTATTTTTAGCAAAGTCATGCTAAAATTCATGGAAAATTTCAGCATGATCTTTGCTGAAAATAGGACATATGGAGTACCCTAATTTGCCGGAATGGAAGTTAATCAACATTCTGACAAACTCAAGGGCCTCTCAGGGTACCTGCAAATTCATCACGACACGATGGTCGGAGACAAAACCCAACAAACTAGCACCACAATGTGCCTCTATTTTCATATGGATGAAAAGGCCACAGACCATATGGTCCTCTGCTTTCATATGGACAAAAATCAGCTCAACTTATGTGAGCTTCCATTCCAGATCTAATAGCAGCAAGTTGTTCACTTGTACCTCAACTTATGTGAGCTTCCTTCAAGAAAAGAAATCTGCAGTGGCACATCTGCTCTCTGAATACATTGGCAAGAAACAAAACAACACCTAGTACCATCCATCAGCTATGGCCGTATCATGCAGTTTAACTACGCACTAACAGGTAATTATATAACAGAAAACTTGGCGCGTACGTGTCACTTAGCTTGGGCACAAACAAACTATTCACTTTTTATTTCTTCAGAATTGGACCAGACAGAGAACAACTCCTTGGAAGCAAACTGAAACTATGCTAAAACTATACTAAAACCATGCTGAAACTTTACTGAAACTACTCCTTCTGTATGATCAATTAAATCTTCTGCAAGGTTATATGAAAAGGTTCAGCAACTTGAAACGTAACTCTTGCTTGGTGTTCCAAATCATTTCATTTATATTTTAAATAACAGCAGGAATTATTTCATAATAGAATTTACCCCAAAAACAAATTCCTTTAATGCCATTTTCAAACTCTGAGTTGCCCGTGTTGCACTAAAACTAATTGAAATAATTTTAAGAACTCCACAGCTCAATTAAGCCTATGCTTCTTCTTTCACTCTCCTGCATAAAGTTATTGTTACTACCTGGGAGGGATTATATGCTTGTTTACCACTACTAATACCATTTTTTAATATAATCTTCATTCTCCTGCTTTTTCTTTTCTTACAAGTGTTGATGCCAAAACATTGCAACCCTGTAGTTCAAGATCAGAGTCAAAATTGACCTACACGATTGTTTACCACTACTAAGACATGGATCTAATAGCTATCTCCCCCCTTGTTCCTCATGCCTTAGTTGAATTCAGAGAAGAGAGAGCTCAGATCCTAGAACAGGGATCTCTCTGGAAGATATGTGTTAACCAATTTTGGCCAGTATAACCAACACAAAGCTCTTGCTCTCTAAAATTGCAGATAAAACAACATAATCTTTTCCTTCTCAGACATTGTCAATCATCACATGTTTCACTGCTAACATGTTTAAACCAAAACATTTGCTCATGAAAAATATTCAACCTACAATTTGTAAACATTTGCCCTTAGAGGCATTATCACAAACACCTATCAAGCAAAATCCTTTCACATGTAAACTTGAGCATGCTCTGGAAAAATCGCGCAGCAAGCAAGAAATAACTATCATTATATTCCCACAGTATCGAATCTACAACAAGTACTCATGCACTAAAAAAATCAAGAAAATAAATTGAACAGAGGATGCAAGAGGAAGGAGGGAGGGGGGATGAGGGAAGAGGGAGGAAGGACGAAGGAGTGGTGGCTACCTTCCTACGGACTGGTCGCCGGCGTAGCTCCGGG